>NC_091353.1:11382803-11682803 GCF_038502225.1 Cherax quadricarinatus
GATTTGCCATAAAACAATTATCATATCATGAAAACCAAGAAAATTAAAAAAATGGAAGAAAACGGCAAATATGTAGAATTTCTGCAAGCAGCAGTGCTCCATGTTGCTGTCAGGTGATCACCAAGTGCCAACTTCGTAGCCTCATATCTCGGTAAGTACTGACCCCCAAATTTTTTTTATTCTAAAACACTTAAAAAATTGTGCTATTTTTTTCTATAAATTTTTTTTTTTTTTTCAAAATATTCGGGGTGCTGTGCGAGTGAGCGTACATATACATTTGGACCGTTTAAGGTTTAATTATCACCTTATCTGCAGTAGCCTCCACCAATGAACAGGAGACCGAGGCAGGAGAATCATACAAGCACAATAAAAGATCTACAGAACACATCTTAGGAAAGCAGAACAGAGAACAAGTTAGTCCGGTGCTAATAAATATCAAGAGTGTCACTATCCTAATATATTACAAGCACAAAACTTACAGAATGTAATCCTGAAGGTCCAGGTAGAGGGTGGGCAGAATGCTCAAGGGGACCCGTCTGTGCCTGTGTTGTCTGGCTGATACCCTGCACGGGCAAGGGTAAAGTAGACGCATTTGCCAGATACGCCAACCCTGGGTCCGAGAACCTGAACAATTGTGGGTCTTCATTACTCTCTGCCTGCGGCCAGTCCTCCGGCTCTTCCTTTACATTTACATCTTCAAACTTGACCTGAAGATACATTGAAAGTACATAACATTAATACAATTATTTACATGGGAAACTGTGAGACCAATCCAAATCAAATTTTTAATTTCTTTATGCAGTGTACAGATAATGTAATTTACATGTAACAAAATACTGTTAGGCATAAAACAAAGTTATTAGAATGCAGTGCATTTTGGGCAGACTAATCCTAATACTTAAGAACTAGGCATAGATTATTTTGGATTTTTAAATGTATGAAAAAGAGAGGTAGTTAAATGAACAACAGTACAATTTTAAAAGTCCACATATTTCAAACTCATTCAATGATCATCTGTTACATAGGATTTGTTGAACAGTTAGCTACTGTTATATAGACAATATGAAAGGTAGCTAATGTATCAAAGGTACAGTTTTAAAAGTGTGATTTGTTGTTTCAAGCTGATGCAATGTCATCGTTTTTGCGAAAGCTGGTTTAACCCTTTGAGGGTTTTGGTCGTACTAGTACGTCTTACGCGTAGGGGTTTTTGACGTACTAGTACTCATAAATTCTAGCGGCCTCAAATCTAGTGGGAGAAAGCTGGTAGGCCTTCATATGAAAGAATGGGTCTATGTGGTCAGTGTGCACAGTCTAAAAAAAATCCTGCAGCACACAGTGCATAATGAGAAAAAAAAAACTTTGACCATCTTTTTTTAATAAATCAGCGACTTTGCAGTGTATTTTCGTATGGTATTTATTGTTGTATTCTAGTTTTCTTGGTCTCATTTTATAGAATGGAAGACATATTACAGAAATTGAGATGATTTTGACTGGTTTTACAATGAAAGGTGCCTTGAAATTGAGCTCAAAGTAGCAGAAATGTTCGATTTTTACCAAACTTCAAAAGTAAACAAATCGTGCCAAGCGTGAAATACACGTCAACTGGTGAGTCTAATATTCTTTCACAAGTGCACCAATAATATTTATACCATTTTTTACACTAATGAAGTAGTCTGCATAACAGTAAATCTTATATTTTTTGTGAAAATAAAAATTCAAAGTTGAAAGCAAAAGAATATAAGAGGGGCCTTGAGACGTGACTAATGACTAGAGGAAATGTCATTTTAGTGCCAGGAATGTCTTTCTTGTTTATTCTGGACCCTATTCGGAAATTGGCATCTTTTGAAATTTGTGTGAAATTGGCAAAATTGCTAAATTCTGACCACTGTACTGGATAGTTGAATTTCATAAATGGGTGGTTTCTTGCACCCATTCGATAGAAAAAATGGAGTTCTAGCGAAATATTCATGTTTTTTGTCGACTAGTACAGTGAAATTGGCCGAAAATGGGGCTCAAAGTGGGCAAAATTGCCGATGCGTAAACATCGCCGAGACCGCTAACTTTGCGAGAGCATAATTCTGTAAGTTTTCTATCAAATTTCAAACTTTTGGTGTCTTTATGATCGGGAAAAGATTCTCTATCTTTTCATAAGAGAAAATAATTTTTTTTTTTAAATTTGGCCGACCCTGAGAACGAGTTTCGGAGAGGGCCTGTCGACCCTCAAAGGGTTAATCCAAGGAACGGAAGGGTAGCTACATTCTCTTGGATCAAGAATACTTCAGCAGCACAAGAGCACCTTCCTGTTCCCTTCTATGAAAGATCTACAAGTCCCCCTCACATTATACAGTCTCACCTGCATTACACAACATTTCTACCAGTAACTTGATTGCTAGCGCACTCAGCTCACACACTGAGGTCTGGAGTTCAAATCTCCAGTACAGCTGGAAAACATCAGGACGTGTTTCCATAAGACACTGTTGCCCATGTTCACTCATCAGTTTAAAATGGTTACCTGGGTGTTAGTGGACTGGTGTGGGTTGCATCCTGGGACAAAACTGATCTAATTTGCGGGAAATGCTCAGCATAACAAGCAGCTTTCTATATAGTATTATGTCAGTGATGTCAGCTATGGTCTGTATACCTTGTACATGTACTTGTAGAAATAAAGATATTATTACATGTATTATTAACTTGTTGTATGTGGTATAAATTTAGTCTTAAGTGATCACACAAGCCCAGCACCAGTTGACTTTTTTAACAATACCTTTATTGTTCCTTCATCTCATGTACCTAACTTAATCCTAAATATATCACTAATTTTACTTTTTATCGAATTACTAAATATCTCCTATGGAATTCTTCATCTCGTATACTTTTTTATATTAACACATTGGCTATTTCCCACCAAGGCAAGGTGACCAAAAAAAGAAGAAACAGTTTCATCATTATTCACTCCATCACTGTCTTGCCAGAGGCACGCCTACACTACTGTTATAAAACTGCAACATTGACACTCCTCCTTCAGAGTGCAGACACTGTACTTCCCATCTCCAGGACTCAAGTCTGGCTAACCGTTTTCCCAGAGTCCCTTCAGCCTTAGTTTCAAGGCTGCCAGAAATGCTTTGCATAATAAAGAGATTTCAATAAAGTAGTTATAGTGTCAGTCACCTTAGGGCTGGATGAAGTTCACCAGTACTGTCCCGTCCTGGGACAGTACTGGTGAACTTCATCCATCCAGGTCCAGTTAGTGACCCAGTGTAATCACCTTAAAAGTGTACTATTCTTCACTTAGCTACCTCACTTTCATACATTTAAAAAAATAAAACTCTTACTCAATAACCTATGTCTAGTTGTTAAGTTATACTGGTGGCTTTCTTTGTGCTTAACAATATTTTATCATGTGTAAACTACATTTTGTATACAGCAGAAAAGAAATAAAGTTGTATTATATTGTATTTCACTTTAAAGAAACAAAGTTTGTTTAAATATCGCAACATGAAAAAATGAGCAGAAATAAAACAAATTTAGGAGTGAGAGAATCCAATGAGCAAATTTGAAACAAAATCTTAACCCTTTGATGGTTTTCGACGTATAAATACGTCTTACGAGCCAATGTTTCTGACACATATATACTCAATAATTCTAGCGGCTTCAAATCAATCGGGAGAAAGCTGGTAGGCCCACATGTGAGAGAATGGGTCTGTGTGGTCAGTGTGCACCATATAAAAAAAATCCTGCAGCACACATTGCGTAATGAGTAAAAAAAACTCTTGATCGTTTTTTTGGAATAAAACGCCGACTTTGAGGTGTATTTTCGTATAGTATTTATCATTGTATTCGCGTTTTCATGGTCTTAGGTGATAAAATGGAAAACATATTACAGAAATATAGATGATTTTCATTACTTTGACGATGAAAACGACATTGAAACTGAGCTCAAAGTAGCGGAAATGTTCGATTTTTACCAATGTTCAGGAGTAAATAAATCACACCACACGCCCAATACACGTCAACTGGGGAGTCTAATATTCTTTCACTAGTGCACTGATATTATTCATACCATTTTTACAATAATGCAGTAGTCTGCATAACAGTAAATTTTGTATTTTTTTGTATGAATAAAAAATCAAAATAGAAAGCAATAATAATATAAGAGGGGCATAGAGATGTGACTAATGAACAGAGCATATGTTATTTTAGTTCCAAGAATGTCTACCTTGTTTATTCTGGACCCTATTTTGAAATTGGCATCTTTTTTAGTTTGCATGAAATTGGCCAAATTGCCAATTTCTGACCACCATATTGGGTAGTCCAAATTAGTAAATGGGAGGTTTCTTGTACTCAGCTGATAGATAAAATGGAGTTCTAAAGAAATAGCTATGAGTTTGGTCAACTGGAACAACGGAATTGGCTGAAAATAGGGCTCAAAGTCGGCGAAATCGCCGATACGCATATGTCGCCGAGACTGCTAACTTTGCGGGAGTATAATTCCATGAGTTTTCGACCAAATTTCGAACTTTTGGTGTCATTACCATCGGGAAAAGATTCTCTATCATTTCATAAGAAAAAATAATTTTTTTTTTTTTTAAAAATTGAGCGACATAGAATGACAGTTTCAGAAAGGGGCTTGAAACAGTCAAAGGGTTAAGGCTGTTTATCGTCAAAAAGTCACAATGGTGTGACTGGAAGAATTCATCGAAAACTTGTACTTTGGAGAGGAACCTTATGACGATGTTTTGGTCTATCCTGAACCAGTTGTAACTTGAAAATGGTCCAGGACAGACCAAAATGTTGTCACAGAGTTTCTCTCCCCAGTGTGTGGGTTTGTGAAGATAATGAACACCAGATCAGGCCAAACTGCATTGTTCTAACACAAAATTGGGACTAGGAGTGGAGTGGTGTTCTGCAGTTGGATTGCCAGCACACTCAGCTCACACACACAGCTCTGGGATTCGGTCCCCAGTACAGCTGGAAACATTAGGATTTGTTTCCTAAAGACACCTACTGTCACTGTTCACCTAGCAGTAAAATGGGTACCTGGGTGTTAGTCGACTGGTGTTGGTTGCATCCCGAGACAAAACTGACCTTATTAATCTTAAATGCTCAACATAACCAGGGGCTTTCTACATATGGTAGTATGTCACTGATGTCAGCTCGGACTGTATACCTTGTACATGTACTTGTAGAAATAATTATTATTTTTATTATTATTATAGAGCGCAGTGGAGGAAGAGTAGGGAGATATTTATTTACAGGTTCATGATATGTATGCTTCACTCCAGGGAAATAATGAGTGAATTTTGGAGTTTAACCCTTTGACTGTCGCAAGCCCCTTTCTGAAACTGTCATTCTATGTCACAAAATTTTTGGAAAAAACAATTATCTTTTCTCATGAAATGATAGAGAATCTTTTCCCGATGGTAATGACACCAAAAGTATGAAATTTGGTCGAAAACTCACGGAATTATGCTCCCGCGAAGTTAGCGGTCTGAGCGACATATACGCATCGGTGATTTCGCCAACTTTGAGCCCTGTTTTTGGCCAATTCCGTTGTTCCAGTTGACCAAACTCATAGCTATTTCTTTAGAACTCCATTTTTTCTATCAGATGAGTACAGGAAACCGCCCATTTACCGATTTGAACTACCCAATATAGTGGTCAGAAATTGGCAATTTGGCCAATTTCACGCAAATTAAAAAAGACGCCAATTTCAAAATAGGGTCCAGAATAAACAATGTAGACATTCTTGGCACTAAAATAACATATCCTCTGTTCATTAGTCACATCTCTATGCCCCTCTTATATTACTACTGCTTTCTATTTTGATTTTTTATTCATACAAAAAATACAGAATTTACTGTTATGCAGTCTAATGCATTATTGTAAAAATGGTATAAATAATATCAGTGCACTAGTGAAAGAATATCAGACACCCCAGTTGACAGACGTGTGGTGTGATTTGCTTACTCCTGAACATTGGTAAAAATCGAAATTTCCGCTACTTTGAGCTCAATTTCAAGGTCGTCTTCATCGTGAAACTAATCAAAATCATCTCTATTTCTGTAATATGTTTTCCATTTTATCACGTGAGACCATGAAAATGAGAATACAACGATAAATACTATACAAAAATAAACCTCAAAGTTGGCATTTTAATCCCCCCCAAAAAAGTCAGTTTTTTTTTTCTCATTATGCACTGTGTGTTGCAGGATTTTTTTCATGTGGTGCACAATGACCACACAGACCCATTCTCTCACATGTGGGCCTACCAGCTTTCTCCTGTTTGATTTGAAGCCGCTAGAATTTATGCATATTAATACGTCCGAAACAGTGGCCCGTAAGACGTACATATACATCCAAAACAGTCAAAGGGTTAATTTCTTTCAAATTTTTAACCAGTTGCATTTATTTTTATATGTCCATTTCATGTTTCTCTGGTTTGTTCATATTTTTTGGCAAAAGTAAGTAGAGAAATATGGATTTTTTTATCAATTTTGTTGACCTCTCCAAGTGATGATGATAATTTTTTTTATTTAAGTTTTTTGACCAAATTTTTTTTTTTTTTATGATCATTTTGTGCAGAGATAGCAGGTTTTGTGTGTGAGGGGCTTGGACTTCCAGCAGGCATGCGTGAGCGTGTTTGATAGGAGTGAATGGAGACAAATGGTTTTTAATACTTGACGTGCTGTTGGAGTGTGAGCAAAGTAACATTTATGAAGGGGTTCAGGGAAACCGGCAGGCCGGACTTGAGTCCTGGAGATGGGAAGTACAGTGCCTGCACTCTGAAGGAGGGGTGTTAATGTTGCAGTTTAAAAACTGTAGTGTAAAGCACCCTTCTGGCAAGACAGTGATGGAGTGAATGATGGTGAAAGTTTTTCTTTTTCGGGCCACCCTGCCTTGGTGGGAATCGGCCAGTGTGATAATAAAAATAATAATAGCAGGCTCATATTTTTTTTTATAGAAAACATTAATCAAATTCTGTGGAACTAGCCAAGACTCAGAATAAATATTCCTCTTGTTTTACACATTATACTGCCTTCAGCTCTGGAACACAACCAGAAACTCATCTATCATAGAGCGAGGGAGAACTATGTCTGACTGCAAGACAATGTTAGTGGATTCTCATGACTGGCATGCTTCCACATTCTTAAAGAAATACTGTGTATCATTCTGGCTTTCTGACTGTTGTTTACAATCCTTACTTAGTGATATACTCATTTACCAACAACTTGGAGTTACAATGGGCTCTCCAACCAGTATGCGAACCAAAATACAGTGGACCCCCGACCAATGGCGGCATCGACTAATGGCAAATTTGTCTAACGGCGCTCTTTGGCATTAAAAAAAATGGCTCTACCAACAGCGAAAAACTCATCTAACGGCTTGCTCAGCCACTCCAAGACTCAGTGTGCCATTGTTTACAAGCCACTGCGGTCGATTCCATGTGTACCTGCGATATATTTTGCATTCCAGCGTTTTTAATGCTTGTAACCACTAAATAAGCCAGCATGGGCCCCAAGAAAGCTTCTAGTGCCAAGCCTGTGGTAAAAAGGGTGAGAATTACTATGGAAACGAAGAAAGAGATCATTGAAAAATATGAAAGTGGAGTGCATATGTCCGAGTTGGAAAGGCTATATAATAAACCCCATTCAACCATCACTACTATCTTGGTGAACAGAAAGGCAATCAAGGAAGCTGTTGTTGCGAAAGGTGCAAGTATGTTTTCAAAACGGAGATCGCAATTAATTGAAGAGGTAGAGAGACTGTTGTTGGTGTGGATAAACGAAAAACAATTATTAGGAGATAGTGTTTCTCAGTCAATAATATGTGAAAATGCAAGGCAGTTGCATGATGATCTCATTAAGAAAATGCCTCAAAACAGTGATGAAATTGAAAAATTTAAGGCCAGCAAAGGCTGGTTTGAGAGATTTAAGAATTGTAGTGGCAAACACAGTGTGGTAAGGCATGGTGAGGCTGCCAGTTCCGACAAAAAGGTGGCTGAAAAATATGTGCAGGACTTTAAGGAGTACATAGACATTGAAAACTTAAAACCTGAACAAGTGTTTAATTGTGACAAAACAGGCCTGTTTTGGAAGAAAATGCAAACAGGGCCTTCATTACTCAGGAGGAAAAGGCATAAGCCTATAAAAGATAGGCTGACAATTTTTTTTTTTTTTCAACAAGTCGGCCGTCTCCCACCGAGGCAGGGTGACCCAAATAGAAAGAAAATCCCCAAAAAGAAAATACTTTCATCATCATTCAACACTCACACATAATCACTCTTTTTGCAGAGGTGATCAGAACACAACAGTTTAGAAGCATATACATGTACGTATAAAGATACACAACATATCCCGCTAAACTGCTAATATCCCAAAACCCCTCCTTTAGAATGCAGTCATTGTACTTCCCATTTCCAGGACTCAAGTCCGGCTATATAAAAATAACCGGTTTCCTTGAATCCCTTCACTAAATATTACCCTGCTCACACTCCAACAGATCGTCAGGTCCCAAATACCATTTGTCTCCATTCACTCCTATCAAACACACTCATGCACGCCTGCTGGAAGTCCAAGCCCCTCGCCCACAAAACCTCCCTTACCCCTTCCTTCCAACCTTTTCGAGGACGACCCCTACCCCGCCTTCCTTCTCCTACAGATTTAAATGCTCTCCATGTCATTTTACTTTGATCCATTCTCTCTAAATGACCAAACCACCTCAACAACCCCTCTTCAGCCCTCTGACTAATACTTTAACTCCACACCTTCTCCTAATTTCCACACCAAATTTTCTGCATAATATTTACACCACAC
This sequence comes from Cherax quadricarinatus, assembly GCF_038502225.1. Classification (NCBI taxonomy): domain Eukaryota; kingdom Metazoa; phylum Arthropoda; class Malacostraca; order Decapoda; family Parastacidae; genus Cherax; species Cherax quadricarinatus. Next base: position 11,391,617 of record NC_091353.1, read on the forward strand.
ATTGCCCTGAGACAGGACATCTCCACTGCCTCTAACCTCCTCCTCGCTGCTGCATTCACAATCCAAGCTTCACACCCATATAAGAGTGTTGGTACTATTATACTTTCATACATTCCCTTCTTTGCCTCCATAGATAACATTTTTTGACTCCACATTAATGTTGTGTAATAATGCTAGTGGTGATTGCAAAGTGAAGCCTTTATTGGTGTATCACTCTGAAACTCCCAGAGTGTTCAAGAAAAACAATATCGTCAAGGGTAATTTGGGTGTGCCGTGGAGATCAAACACTAAGGCACGAGTCACTAGAGAAATTTTCATGGACTGGTTATATGGTGTGCTTGGCCCCACTGTGAAAAATTACCTCCTGGAAACAGAATTGTCACTCAAGTGCCTCCTGGTAATGGACAATGCTCCTGCTCATCCTCCCGACTTGCAAGAGCAAATTGCAGGGGAGTTTAGCTTTGTTAAAGTGAAGTTTTTGCCTCCTAATACAACTCCTCTCTTCCAGCTCATGGACCAGCAGGTCATTTCAAACTTCAAAAAACTCTTACACAAAAGCAGTGTTTCAAAAGTGCTTTGAAGTGACCTCAGACACTGAATTGACCATAAGAGAGTTTTGGAAAGATCACTTCAATATTCTCAGTTGCATAAACCTTATAGGTAAGGTTTGGGAGGGAGTGACTTGCAGGAGTTTGAACTCTGCTTGGAGGAAACTGTGGCCACAATGTGTACAAGAGAGGGATTTTGAAGGGTTTGGGGCTAACCCTCAGGAGCCTATGCCAGTTGTGGAAGCTATTGTGTCATTGGGGAAGTGCATGGGGTTGGAGGTTTGTGGCGAGGATGTGGAAGAGTTGGTGCAGAATGACGATGAAGAACTAACCACTGCAGACCTGCAAGAGCTTGAGGTGCAACAGCAACAGATCACAGCTCAGGAATGTGCTTCAGAGCAGGAGGAAGAGAGACGGAGGAAGTTGCCTTCGTCAAAGATTAAGGAAATGTGTACAATGTTTACAAAGGTGCAAGTGTTTATGGATGAATTTTATCCTGTCACAGCAGTTGCAAGCCGTATTGGCAACATGCACAATGACACTCTTGTGTCCCATTTTAGGGAAATCCTAAGGGCACGTGAGAAACAGAGCTCTCTGGACAGATATTTTGTGCGACAGAGGTCCAGTGACTCTCAAGCTGGTCCTAGTGGCATTAAAAAACCAAGAAGAGAGGTAACCCCACCAAAGGACTTGGTACCTGAAGTCTTTATGGAAGGGGATTACCCTTCCAAATAATAGAAAACCTGAATCTCCCCTGCTGCTGGCACATCACTCATCAACAACTCCACAATAAAGGTAAGTGGCATTTAATTATTGTTTATTTTGCATGTACCATTCGTTTCTGTGTAGGGAAATGTATATTTCATGTAAAAAAAATTGATTTTGTTTAATACTTTTGGGTGTCTGGAACGGATTAATTCTATTTCCATTATTTCTTATGGGGAAAATTAATTTGACTAATGACTAAAGGCTAGCTCTCTGGAACAGATGAAAGCCTTTGGTAGAGGGTCCACTGTAATGTATGTTAGAGCTGATTTCCTCTATTCTGTTTATTACAATATACAGTACACTACTGTATAAACATTTAAAAATATACCAGAAATGTTATAAATGGTGTAAAGGTGACATTAAAAAAATAGCTAAAGATGGTTGACACAAACCCGCCACCAGAATAGTATGCTCCTCGCCTAGCGATGAATTCGTTTACTGACGTAGTTTTAGGAATGGAACTCTGTCGTTAAGTGAGGAGAGGCTGTATTTTGTATACAAAGTGGTGCAATTTTTTTTTAACACATCGGTCACAAAATGTTAACGTTTTCATGATTGCAATTTTCTTTTTGCTTGGACCAAGAGTTGTAAATTGGAAACTAATCATAGGATACTGTTCAAAATGTACTCATTGGATTTCCCACACACAAATCTGTGTTCTTTCTCTAATAAAAATTTACTTGAAGACATTGGGGAAATACTTAAGTCACAGTATGTCCAACATTCTAAATAACAAGAATGCAAAACAAAAAGATGCATTATCCATTTTTTTCTTTAACCCTTAAACTGTCCAAGTGTAGATCTACATTCATGTGCGTAACACTCCGAACATAGATCTAAGTTTAATTTTACATGTTTTCAATCAAATGTAATAAAATGTAGATCTACGTTCAGAGTGCTACGCACATGAACGTAGATCTACGTTTGGACAGTTTAAGGGTTAAAGCTGGCTCACCCTTTCCCCATTGGCATGGGATAATCAGTGATTTATGGTACAGATATACAGACTGCATACCATAATGAATACATTTTCAAAATGCACTAAACAAAAAATACAGGTGATCTTTGACATATGATGATGCAAGAGCAATTGTTTTGGAGATGAAACTTAAGATAATTACCCAGCACGAAGGCATCAAGTCCATAACTTGTATACATTTTTTACTTTTCAATACTGGTATTTAGTTAGTTACAGTAATTATTTGTTTATTTACTTATTCAGTGACAGTAGTTGTTTGCACATTACTTATTTATTTAGAATACCATATTCGTATTCGACTTATATTTTTGACTTACGATGGGTTTGTTAGAATGTAACTCCATCATAAGTCGAGGAGCACCTGTTAAGACATTTACCTGAGAACTTTTACAGTCTGATAATTCAGTGTCGTGACTAATGGAACTGTCGTTGTCATGATCCTTTGATAGCGAAGATGTGAGGTTGGAGCTGGAGCCAGCCTGTTTCTCTGAGGCCAACTCAGCTAGTGCTAACTGAGCAGGGGAGACAATCCCTGATGCTGGTATGTTGTTGATCTTGGTATGTCCAAGAGATGGATCTCTTCCCCTCTTGGGTTCACCGCATGATGTTCTGCTTCTTGGTGGCACTTTCGCTGAGTTCAAATTGTCGAGTGAATTGCCCCCCAGACTCGACTTGGTCTCCGGCTTAGAGTTCACTGGCAAATCATCATTCTGCCTCCTGCGCTTTATCTCCCAACCGTCCTCTCTCTGAGGCATATTTCTTTTACTATCAGCACATTCTTTTCTGGGGTTTGTCTCTGAGGGCTCAGCAAGCCCTCTGATCTTGAGGCACTCGGCAGCCTTCATAAAACTTGAGAGGTCACTCTGCAAGACATTCACCTCACCAATGTACATATAATCCAAGAGTGTCTCTAAGTATTCGTGTTGGATGTCCGTCAGAACGATCATGAGGTGTTTGTTGTCTGCCACTTCAAACATTCTTTCAAAAAACTCACTACATGTTGACAGAACAAGTCTGTGAACAGGGTAGAATTTTCCATCACAGGCTATGGTGGCATCGCAATAAATTTCCTGAAAAGTTTAAACAGTAATTAATTCCAAAAGAATTGGATTAAGAAAAATCACATCATATGGTTATGCTCAGAATGGGAACCACCAAGACAGAGACAGATGGTCCAAAGCTGACAAGTGGTGAAATAAATACAATTGCAGAGGTTAATTTTAGTAAAATATTCTGCATGATTGAAAAAGCTTGTTCCATGGGAGAAGCCCTTGATAATTTTCCTCTCTACAATTGTCTGTTTTACCAGGAAATCATCTATCTGAGCATCACTCTGTAAAGAAATAAGAGTTAAAATATCATAGCTGGAACAATTCCTGAATAACGCAAAATTTAGAGAGCTGGAACAATTCCTGAATAACGCAAAATTTAGAGAGAAAACTTTATGCAATATTATGGTCTGTCCTGGACTTAGTAATAATCCAAGACAGACTGAAATATCTAAAGTTTGCTTTCCAAACTATGGATCAGTTATAAATCACCTTAATAGATGTTACTGATAAAAGTAAATAATATATCTAATAAATGTAATAAATCTAAATCTGATTGTAAAATCACTAACTTTTTTCCGAACAGATGAGAGCATGCGGAAAAATGTGGAGCGATGATCCCTCCATTTGAGGCACAAGAGTCCACCATCCATGTCAGCTTCCTGCTATAGGCACTCTCTTTCCTGCAATGTTGAACAACTCATTAGGATTGACAATATGAAATAAATACAGAATGTAGTAAAAATTTATAGTATAAAAAAAGTTAGAAACGTGAAGGTGGGGTGGAGATATGTTGCAGTTTTTGAACTACATACAGTAGTGGCATACATCTGGCAAGACAGTGATAGTGTGAATGATGGTAAAAGCGTTTTTTTTTTTGGGTTACCCTGCCTCGGTGGGAGACGGCCAACGTGTTAAAAAAAACATACATATACATATGCAAAAATCGTGACTTGGAGTTTACCTGGAGAGGGTTTCTGGGGTCAACGCCCCCGCGGCCTGGTCTGAGACCAGGCCTCATGGTGGATCAGGGTCTGATCAACTAGGCTGTTACTGCTGGCCACATACAAGCTGACGTACGAACCACAGCCCGGTTGGTCAGGTACTGACTTTAGGTGCCTGTCCAGTGCCTTCTTGAAGACAACCAAGGGTGTATTGGTAATCCCCCTTATGTATGCTGGGAGGCAACTGAACAGTCTTGGGCTCCGGACACCTATTGTGTTGTCTCACAGTGTACTCGTGGCGCTCCTGCTTTTCATTGGGAGAATGTTGCATCTCCTGCCAAGTCTTTTGCTTTCATATGGAGTGATTTTCGTGTGCAGGTTTGGTACCAATCCCTCCAGGACCTTCCAAGTGTATATTATCATGTATCTCTCGCCTGCATTCGAGGGAATACAGATCAAGGACCTTCAACCGCTCCCAGTAGTTTAGGTGCCTTATCACACTTACGTGTGCTGTGAAAGTTCTTTGTACACTCTCCAGGTCTGCAATGTCACCAACCTTGAAGGGGGCCATTAGTGTACAGCAGTATTCCAGCCTAGAGAGCACAAGCGATTTGAAGAGAATCATCATGGGCTTGATGTCCCTAGTTCTGAAGGTTCTCATTATCCATCCTATCATTTTCCTAGCGGATGAGGTAGATACATTGTTGTGGTCTTTGAAGGCAAGATCCCCTGACATTATCACTCCCAGGTCCTTCACATTACTTTTCTGCTCTATTGTATGGTTAAAATTTGTTGTATACCCTCACACATTTTTAATTTCTTCAAGTTTTCCATATCTGAGTAGTTGAAATTTCTCCTCGTTGAACTTCATATTGTTGAGTGGCCCATTCGAAGATTTGGTTGATGTCCAATTGGAGTCTCGCAGTGTCTTTGATGGAGGTCACTGCCATGGTGATCCAGGTGTCATCCGCAAAGGAAGACATGGAGCTATGGCTTACATCTCTGTCTACGTCAGAAATGAGGATGAGGAATAGAATGGGAGCAAGTATTGTGCCTTGTGGAACAGAGCTTTTTACCGTGGCTCTCTGAGACTTTACTCTGTTTACTATTATTCTTTGTGTTCTATTTGTCAGGAAGTTGTAAATCCATCTACTGTTATTCCTTTATCCCGCATTTTGTGTGCTACTACACCATGGTCACACTAGTCAAAAGCTTTCGCAAAGTCTGTGTATACTACATCTGTATTTTATTTATCCTCTACAGCATCCAGGACCTTGTCATAGTGGTCCAGTAGCTGGAACAGGCAGGAGTGACCTGCTCTAAACCCGTGTTGCCCTGGGTTGTGTAATTGATGGGTATCTAGGTGGTTGGCGATCTTGCTTCTTAGAACCCTCTCAAAGATTTTTATGATATGGGATGTTAGTGTTATCGGTCTGTAGTTCTTTGCAATCACTTTACTGCTACCTATGTGGAGTGGGGGTATGTCTGTTGTTTTTAGTGTGTGTGGGATGACCCCTGTGTCCATGATCCTTCTCCATAAAATGCTAAAGGCACGCGATAAGGGCTTCTTGCAATTCTTGATGAACACGGAGTTCCATGAGTCTGGGCCTGGGGCAAAGTGCATGGGCATGTCATTAATTGCCTCTTCAAAGTCTTGTGGAGTTAGAATAATACAAGATGCAAAACAACCACAGAGGGAGTTGAATGACAGCTCTAAGATTTTCGTGTTGAAATCAACCCATGATCACGAGCTTGCAATATTGCAGAAATGAGTAGGTGGTCCCAGCAGCTTCATTCAGAGGAACGTTCTGCAAGCACTAAACCTGTACAGTTTAAACATCATTTGGGAAATAAGAGGTAACAAGACTGAATTGAAGGGAAGGTTAGCTAAATTTCCCTGGATCAAGAGCTCTTCACCAGTACCAAGGCAACCCTTCCATCCCTCAAAGGGGCTGCTGCAGGAGATATATATATAATAGTAGCACTCTATTATGTATTAATTTTTCATTTTAAAACACCGACTGTCTCTGGTCAGTGTGTTGAGAAAAAAGTGCCAAAAAGTTTGAAGTATACCATCAGTAATAATAGGGATGAGATGTTCAAAATTTTCTGCCAATACCAATACTGATATTCAAAATTAGTCGATACTCACTAATACCATTAATCAGTTTGGGGGCAATGTCGATGCTGATACCAGCAAAATTAGCTAATACCAATACTCAGTTTGGAGATGGTACTGATACCAACAAAATTAGTCAATACTAATTCCAATACCAAGTTTGAAGATGATGTTAATATCGATACCATCAAAATTACTTGATACTAATACAGTGGTCCCTTGTTTATTGTTGTTAATCCATTCCTGGAAGTGCGACGATTATCAAAATACAGTGGACCCTCGACATTCGATACTAATCCGTTCCTGAGAGCTATCGAATGTCGAAAATATCAAAAGTTGAATTAATTTTCCCCATAAGAAATAATGGAAATCAAATTAATCAGTGCAAGACACCCAAAAGTATGAAAAAAAAATTTTACCACATGAAATATTAAGTTTAATGCAATAGAATAATTACAATAACAACAATAACAATAGAATAATTGACACTTACCTTTAATGAAGATCTGGTGATGATTGATGGGATGGGAGGAGGGGAGAGTGTCGAAGTTGTTACTGTTTAGAAGGGGAAACCCCTTCCATTAGGACTTGAGGTAGCAAGTCCTTTTCCGGGGTTACTTCCCTTCTTCTTTTAATGCCACTAGGACCAGCTTGAGAGTCACTGGACCTCTGTCGCTGATCCTTTAAGATTCGTCTAAAATGGGCCATAACATTGTCATTGTAATAGTCACCAGCACGGCTTATAATAGCTGTGTTAGGGTGATTTTCATCCACAAAGGTTTGCAGTTCAACCCACTGCGCACACATTTCCTTAATTTTTGAAGTAGGCAAATTGGAGTCCACAACTGGCATAGGCTTCTCAGGGTTAGCCCCAAACCCTTCAAAATCTTTCTTAATTTCCATACTAATTCTCACCCTTTTTACTACAGGGTTGGCACTAGAAGCTTTCTTGGGGCCCATGGTGACTTATTTTGCAGAAACAAGCACCAAAAACAGTGATAATATGGATAATATGGAATGTACCGAATGTATCCTTAGATGCGCGCACACTGGCTGGCTTGTAAACATTGGCACACACGGGGCAGTTCAGGCCACACGTGGACATGTCTCGTACGAATCGTATCGAATGTCAGGTTTTCCATCAAATGTCGAGGCGAAATTTTTGCGTTAAAATGCATCGAATGTCGGATTTATCGAATGTCGATGCCATCAAATGTCAGGGGTCCACTGTAGACGATTTTCGAATCAATTTTCCCCATAAGAAATAATGTAAATACAATTAATCCGTTCCTGACACCCAGAAGTATTAACCCTTTGACTGTTTCGGTCGTATATATACATCATACGAGATACCGTGTTTGACGTATCTATACACTTAAATTCTAGCGGCTTCAAATCAAGCAGGAGAGGGCTGGTAGGCCTACATGAGAGAGAATGGGTCTGAGTGGTGGGTGTGCACCCTGTGAAAAAATCTGGGACTCAGCGGTGCATTGTGGGAACGCCATCTTGGTAGTCCATTTTCACCATGCCTCGCGGTAAGAAGTTCCTCACTCCTCGGCGGATTCGAGGTCTTTTGTTCCCAAGTGATAGCTCTAACAGCGATGAAAGTGTCAGTGAAAGTGAATTCCCTGGTTTTCAAGCGGGTGTGACCGAAAACAGTGCCCAGGAAAACGTAATTAGTGATGAAAACCCAGATGACCCACAACCTTCCACCTCTGGTGCTGGGCCGGCTCATTCATGTTCACCTGTACCAGGACGAAAGAGGAAACTATTTGCCCGTGTACAAGACTCAGATGTGAGCAGTGTAAGTGATAGTGATAGTGATTTCAAAGTTATTGAAAGCAGTTTTAGTTGCAACAGTGAAGGTGAATATTCCCCAGTGAAGCAGCAGTATATACAACGTCGCTTGCAGTCTGGTAGTGTGCCATATGCTGTTCCAAGGGGAAGGAGTAAATCTTGGAGCAAATCCGGTGGCCCTACACCACGACCTGATAGTGAAGATGATGATATTGTTACGATGGGTATGAATGATGCGAGTGAGGCAGCAGGTGGTGGTGGTGATAGTGATAGTGGCATGAGTCATGTGGCACCAGCAGTGGGCCACGCTACTACCGACGCTGCTGACTCTGCACAACTACAACCAGCCTCACCCAACCCCACACTCCCACAACAACCACAACCACAACCTGCACAACCATAACCACATTTCAATATCCAGAACCCACCAGCTGACCGCATCTGGGATTGGCAGCAAGGTGACGAGTTTGTTCCCAGTCCCCATGACCTTGATGAAACACAAAGTGGAATATGGCCATCATGTACACTTGGGAACAATGCCACTGAACTGGAATGCTTTCAGTTGTTCTTCGTTGAACCCCTGATGGACATTATTGTCAGGGAAAGCAATATATACTTTGAGTACATCATGGCAAACACAATTCTTCCACCAAGATCACGCCTACACCAGTCGAAGGACAAAACTGTGGCAGAGATGTATCTGTTCTTTGCCACAATAATGCTTATGCCACACATGTATAAGAACAGTGTCAACACATACTGGTCGACAGACCGCCTGATTTCAACCCCAGCTTTCAGTGACATTATACCAGTGAATAGATTTGTGTTACTGTTACGTATGTTACACTTTTCAGACAAAACAAGGCCTGACAGAAGCGAAAGGTTATATAAGATCAGAAATGTGTTTATGTGCCTGAAATAAAATTGCTGTATGTATTTTTATCCCTTCAGGAAGCTTGTTAATGATGAGTCTTTGATTTTGTTCAAAGGAAGACTCTCATTCAAGCAGTATATACCAAGCAAGAGGAAACGCTTTGGTATAAAGTTATTTGTTCTGTGTGATTGCAAAACTGGTCTGGTTTTGGATATAATTGTGTACACTGGCGGTAAAACATTGCAAGATACCAGGAAGTTACTGGGTATCTCTGGTGATGTGGTTAGAACAATGATAGAACCATATCTTGGTAAGGGGCATATTTTATATACTGACAACTGGTACACAAGCCCTTTACTCAGTGATTTCTTGCGAGTAAACATGACAGATGTGTGTGGCACAGTGCATGGAAATTGTAAGCATATGCCCAGGTTCGACATTGGCAGTCGTAGAGGTGAGGTGCAGGTGTTTGCTGCCAATGACATCATGGCATTTCGGTGGCATGACAAATGTGATGTCACACTGTTGACGTCAGTTCACCGACATGAAATGGTAAACACTGGCAAGCAGAATAGAAAGACCAATGAACCCAATGTAAAACCTGCAGCTGTGACGGATTACAACCTCAATATGCGCTTAGTGGACATATGTGACAAGCAGATTGGGTTTGCTGACTGTGTTCGCAAGAGTCATAAGTGGTACATAAAACATAAGTGGTACATAAGTGGTACATAAGTGGTACATAAAAGGCAGTGGAGATGTCATGTCTGAGGGCAATGTGTGGTGTGAATATAATGCAGAGAATTCGTAGTTTGGAAGTTAGGAGGAGGTGCGGGATTACCAAAACTGTTGTCCAGAGGGCTGAGGAAGGGTTGTTGAGGTGGTTCGGACATGTAGAGAGAATGGAGCGAAACAGAATGACTTCAAGAGTGTATCAGTCTGTAGTGGAAGGAAGGCGGGGTAGGGGTCGGCCTAGGAAAGGTTGGAGAGAGGGGGTAAAGGAGGTTTTGTGTGCGAGGGGCTTGGACTTCCAGCAGGCATGCGTGAGCGTGTTTGATAGGAGTGAATGGAGACAAATGGTTTTTAATACTTGACGTGCTGTTGGAGTGTGAGCAAAGTAACATTTATGAAGGGGTTCAGGGAAACCGGCAGGCCGGATTTGAGTCCTGGAGATGGGAAGTACAGTGCCTGCACTCTGAAGGAGGGGTGTTAATGTTGCAGTTTAAAAACTGTAGTGTAAAGCACCCTTCTGGCAAGACAGTGATGGAGTGAATGATGGTGAAAGTTTTTCTTTTTCGGGCCACCCTGCCTTGGTGGGAATCGGCCAGTGTGATAATAAACAAAAAAAATAATAAAAAACTCTTTTTCCATCTTCTTGACATTTCCATGATGAATGCTTATAATATGTATAAGTTGAAGACCAACAACAAACCCAAATATGGTGAATTTTGTTTGGCAGTCATCAGACAAATAATATTCAAGTACCAAGGAACAACACTTGCAATAGACCAGCGCCCACGAAATTATCAACGTATGTCCTGTCGTCTGAGGCCTGGTGATCACTACCCCATACCACTGCCTGCAACTGCTCTCAAGAAAAATGCTCAGAACAGGTGTTTTGTCTGTGGACATACCACAAAATGCCCACAAAAATGCAGAGACACTCGTTTTATGTGTGAGGAGTGTAAGACACCATTGTGCTTATACCCCATGTTTCAAAGAATTCCACAAGCTGCAGCAGTTCTAGAAAAGTGTCAAGTGATTGTACATATGTATACTTATTATAGAACAATCGTAATAAACATTTTTTTATATTGTTTGTGTAAACAAGTTTTAGGAACATTATGATGATACTAGTGTTTTTGCTATAATTGTGTTACATTCAGCGAGTGTATACATGAACATTGCACCATATTTTGGTCTCACAGGCCACAAAAGTTATGTGAAAAAATAAAATAGTGAAAAAAACATGAAACCGTCTAATAAAAGCAAACCAAAGTTTACCGGGTGAGCGGCAGTTGCCGCTGTTGCCATATGCCGCTCAGTTTCTGCAAACTTCACGCCTCTATATCTCGGAATGCACTGATGGGAATTTTTTTTTTTTGTAATAAAACAATCAGAAAAATAATCTTAATATTTTCATAACAAAACATAATTTTTTTTCGAATATTTTGCGACACCAGGAGACGCTTCAGGATTGGGTCTTTCGACAGTCAAAGGGTTAAAACAAAAAATTTTTTTACATGAAATATAGATGTAGTACATAAACAATACAATGGGACATGATGAATGAAACATTAACAGCATAACACTTACCTTTATTGGTGATTTTTCTTAGTGTATGGAAGGCTGGAGGAGGAGACAGATTGGATTATTTACTGTTTGAAAGGGGAATCCCCTTCCATCAACACCTCAGGTACCAAGTTCTTTTCTGGGGTTACTTCTTTTCTCTGTTTCTTAATGCCACTAGGACCAGCCTGAGAGTCACTGGAGTCCTGTCTCGCAAAAACAGTGTCCAGAGAGCTCTGCTTCTGGCATCTCTTTAAAACTTCCCTAAAATGGGCCAAGACTCTGTCACTGTACAAGTTACCGATATGGCTTGCAACATCCTTCTCAGGGTGATGCTTCTCCATAAATCTTTCCATCCTACCCCACATTTCAAAAATCTCCTTAATTTCTGAAGAAGGCACCTTCTTCCATCTCTCTTCCTCCTCCTCTGCAGCAAGATTCTGAGCTGCGATCTGTTCCTGTTGAAGCTCTTGCAGCTCCTCAGTGGTGAGCTCTTCGTTGTGGTCCTCCACCAACTTTTCCACATCCTCCAAACTCACATCCAACCCCATGGAACTCCCAAATGCCACAATAGAGTTCACAACTGACATAGGTTCATCAGGGTCAGCTACAAACCCTTCAAAATCTCTCTTGTGGACACAATCTGGCCACGATTTTCTCCAAGCAGAGTTCAAAGTCCTGGTAGTCACTCCCTCCCAAGCCTTACCTCTAAGGCTTAAGCAATGGAGGATACTGAAGTGTTCTTTCCAAAAAATCTCTTAGGGTCAAGTGAGTGTCTGAAGTCACATTAAAGCACCTTTCAAACATTGCTTTGGTGTAGTTTTTTTTAAAGTCTGAAATGACCTACTGGTCCATGGGCTGGAGGAGAGGAGCGGTATTCGGGGGCAAGAACTTTACTGTGATGAACCCAAACTCCTGCAGAATTAAGTCATCCCAGTTTGGAGGATGAGCAAGTACATTGTCCATTACTAGGAGGCACTTGAGATCCGATTTCTTTTCCAGGAGATAATTCTTCACACTAGAGCCAAACACTTCATTGAACCACTCGACAAAAATTTCCCTCGTGACCCATGCATTATTAGATCTCCAAAACACACACAATTTACTCTTCATAACATTGTTTTTCCTGAACACTCTGGGATTTTCAGAATGGTACACTAGTAATGGCTTCACTTTGAAATCCCCACTAGCATTAGCACAGAACATGAGTGTCAGCCCAATGGAAATAAGTCACTCTGTCTGACTTTTTTGGGTTATCCTAGGTTCCCTACACATATGCTGCTATGTATGATAATTCTATGTAACTGTATTTGTGTATACCTGAATAAACTTACTTACTTACTTACTTACTTACTTACTTTCAAAGGCTTGTGTCCTGGCAGTCCCTTTTCCTCCTGAGTAATGTAGGCCCTCTTTGGCATTTTCTTCCAAAAGAGGCCTGTTTCGTCACAATTGAACACTTGTTCAGGTTTCAGTCCTTCAGCCTCTATGTACTTCTTGAATTCACTTATGAATCTTGTAGCTGCAATTTTGTCCAAACTGGCAGCCTCACCATGCCTTATCACACTGTGTATGCCACTATGGTTCTTAAATCTCTCAAACCAACCTTTGCTGGCCTTAAATTCACAAATATCAGTACTCGTTGCAGGCAATTTCTCTACCAAATCGTCATGCAACTGCCTAGCCTTTTCACAAATAATCGACGTCATAAGAGTATCTCCTGCTAATTGTTTCTCATTTATCCACACCAATAATAACTTCTCAACATCTTTGAGTACTCATCTCATTTTTGTCAGCATATTTACCCCCTTTGCAACAACAGCTTCCTTGTTTTCCTTTTTCTTGGCCACGATGGAAGATATGGTTGTACGGGATTTATTATACATCCTGGCCAGTTCGGCCACACGTACACCACTTTCATATTGTTCAATGATGTTTTTCTTAAATTCAATCATATTTCTCACCTTCTTTACCAAAGGCTTGGCACTAGGAGCTTTCTTTGGAACCATGGTAGCTTATTTAGCACTTGCAAGCACTAAAATGAATGGAATATTATGAAATACAGTGGACCCTCGCATAACGTTGGCATCGCATAGCGTTAAATCCGCTTAGCGATACATTTTATCGCTAAAATTTTGCCTCACATAGCGCTAAAAAATTCGCTCAACGCGATTCGTCCGAGACGCGTCCATGCGGCCTGAGCCAGCCTCACTTGTTCTGCCAGTGGCATTGTTTACAAGCCAGCCTCCGCGGTAACATTCAAGCATACAATCGGAACATTTCGTATTATTACAGCCTTTTTATAGTGATTTCACCTGAAAAATAAGTGACCATGGGCCCCAAGAAAGCTTCTAGTGCCAACCCTACAGGAATAAGGGTGAGAATTACTATGGAGATGAAGAAAGAGATCATTGCTAAGTATGAAAGTGGAGTGCGTGTCTCCGAGCTGGCCAGGTTGTATAGTAAACCCCAATCAACCATCACTACTATTGTGTCCAAGAGAACGGCAACCAAGGAAGCTGTTCTTGCCAAAGGTTTAACTGTGCTTTCGAAACAGAGATCGCAAGTGATAGAAGATGTTGAGAGACTGTTATTGGTGTGGATAAACGAAAAACAGATAGCAGGCGATAGCATCTCTCAAGCGATCATAAGTGAAAAGGCTAGGAAGTTGCACGAGGATTTAATTAGAAAAATGCCTGCAACTAGTTGTGATGCGAGTGAATTTAAGGCCAGCAAAGGTTGGTTTGAGAGATTTAAGAGGTGTAGTGGCATACATAGTGTGATAAGGCATGGTGAGGCTGCCAGTTCGGACCAAACAACAGCTGAAAAATATGTGCATGAATTCAAGGAGCACATAGACAGTGAAGGACTGAAACCTGAACAAGTGTTTAATTGTGATGAAACAGGCCTGTTTTGGAAGAAAATGCCAAGCAGGACCTACATTACTCACGAAGAAAAGGCACTCCCAGGACATCAAGCCTATGAAAGACAGGCTTACTCTTCTCATGTGTGCCAATGCTAGAGGTGATTGCAAAGTGAAGCCTTTATTAGTGTATCACTCAGAAACTCCCAGAGCGTTCAGGCAAAAGAATATCCTCAAGGCTAATTTGTGTGTGCTGTGGAGGGCAAACAATAAGGCATGGGTCAATAGGGACTTTTTCTATGACTGGTTACACCAAGCATTTGCCCCCACTGTGAAAAATTACCTAACTGAAAAGGAATTAGACCTTAAGTGCCTCCTGGTGCTAGACAATGCCCCTGGTCATCCTACAGACTTGGCAGAGTGACTTTGTGGGGACATGAGCTTCATTAAGGTGAAGTTTTTGCCTCCTAATACCACTCCTCTCCTGCAGCCCATGGACCAGCAGGTTATTGCAAACTTCAAAAAACTGTACACAAAAGCTCTGTTTGAAAGGTGCTTTGTAGTGACCTCAGAAACTCAATTGACTCTGAGAGTTTTGGAGAGAGCACTTTAATATCCTCAATTGTGTAAACCTTATAGGTAAGGCTTGGGAGGGAGTGACTAAGAGGACCTTGAACTCTGCTTGGAAGAAACTGTGGCCAGAATGTGTAGACCAAAGGGATTTTGAAGGATTTGAGGCTAACCCTGAGAATCCTATGCCAGTTGAGGAATCAATTGTGGCATTCGGGAAGTCCTTGGGGTTGGAGGTTAGTGGGGAGGATGTGGAAGAGTTGGTGGAGGAGGACAATGAAGAACTAACCACTGATGAGTTGCTAGATCAACTTCAACAGCAAGAGGCCACACCTGAGGAAACTGCTTCGGAGGAGGGGAGAGAGAAATTGAAGAAGTTGCCTACTTCAAAGATTAAGGAAATCTGTGCAAAGTGGCTTGAAGTGCAAACCTTCATGGATGAAAATCACCCTCAGACAGCTATTGTAAGCCGTGCTGGTGACTATTACACTGACACTATTGTGAAACACTTTAGGAAAGTCATAAAGGAACGAGAGGTACAGGCCACTATGGACAGATATGTTGTGCGACAGAAGTCCAGTGACTCTGAAGCTGGTCCTAGTGGCATTAACCCTTTCAGGGTCCGTCCCATAGATCTACGGCTTTACGTTCAGGGTCCAAACCGTAGATCTACGTCATGAGCTCAGCTCACTCTGATAAACTGTGAGTGGCACATTTGGGCCTAGATATGAGAGAATACATCTATGTGGTATGTGTGCACCACATAACACAGATCCTGCAGCACACTGTGTATGAGAGAAAAAAAAACTGAAATGATTTTTCGATTAAAACAGCGAATTTGCAGTGTTTTTTCGTATGTTTTTTATAGTTGTATTTGCGATTTCTTAGTCTCATTTGATAGAATGGAAGACATATTACAGAAATAGAGATGATTTTGATTGGTTTTAGTACTGGAAATGGCTTGAAACTGAGCTCAAAGTAGCAGAAATGTTAAATTTTTGCCGATATTCAAGAGTAAACAAACGACCTCACACGTCTAATACACGCCAGCTGGTGGGTCTAATATGCATTCACAAATATGGTGATGATATTTATACAATTATTACAATATTGCATAACAATAAATCTTCTATTTTTTGGTGTGAATAAAAATTCATTATGTGAATAAAAAATCAAAATGGAATTTATTTGTAAAGCCTCAAAACGTAACTAATGAGCAGAGGAAATGTTAGTTTAGTTCCAGGAATACCTACATTGTTTATTCTGGACCCTATTTTGAAATTGGAATATTTTGAACTTTGTGTTAAATTGGCCAAATTAACAATTTCCGATCACTTTAATTTGTAGTTGAAACAGTTGACTTGGCGATTTCTTGTGCTCAATCGATAGAAGAGAAGTAATACTAGTGAAATAGCTAAGAATTTGGTTGACTGGAATAATGTAATTGGCTAAAATGGGAGTCAAAGTCGGCAAAATCGCCGATTCGTAAATATCGCTGACACATCAAAATTCGCGAGAGCATAATTTCGTCAATTTTCCATCAAATTTCGTACTTTTTGTTTTATTACCTTCACAAAAAGATTCTCTAACATTTCATAAGAAAAAATAACAAAAATTTTTTTTTTAAATTCTTGGACACTGAGGCACCACTTCAGATTTGGGCCTTGGACCCTGAAGGGGTTAAAAGAAGAAGGAAAGCAACCCCGGAAAAGGACTTGACACCTCAAGTCCTAATGGAAGGGGATTCCCTTTCTAAACACTAAAACCCTCCAGTCTCCCCTCCTCCCATCCCATCAATCATCACCACTTCTTCAATAAGGTAAGTGTCATGTAACTGTGCATGTTTTCTTAAGTTTGTGTGTATTAAAATTAATATTTCATGTGGTAAAAAATTTTTTTCTTTCATACTTTTGGGTGTCTTGCACGGATTAATTTGATTTCCATTATTTCTTATGGGGAATATTAATTCGCATAACGATAATTTCGCATAACATTGAGCTTTCAAGAACGGATTAATAGCGTTATGCGGGGGTCCACTGTATTTCGTATGAACAAGTGACAGGACCATCGCTCACTGGTAAACAATGACACACTGGCTGGGAAGGGAGGCCGAGGCGGCTCAGAGCCGTGAGTACGCGTCCTGGACAAACGACGATTAGCGAGTCAACCGACCATTTGCGAGCCAATGTTTGGACGAAAAAAAGCGACAATTTCCGAAAGGACGACTATCAAGCCCGACAATTATTGAGGGACCACTGTACCAATACCAAGTTTGAAGACATCAATACAGATACCATCAAAATTATCCAACACTCACCAATACCAATACACCTACCATCCGACTTACGACCTACTCGACATACGACGACTCGACTTATGGCCGTGTTTTTTATGCCAAATTTCTGGGAAATAAACAAGCGTTTGTGTTGTACACAGTGTTTATCCTAAACCTTACAGTATAAATTACACTAACAGCATAAAAGGTAAAGTAAAACATGAAATACCAAAATAAAACAATAAAGTCATTACAAAAATGTTATGAAGTTAGGAGGAGGTGCGGGATTACCAAAACTGTTGTCCAGAGGGCTGAGGAAGGGTTGTTGAGGTGGTTCGGACATGTAGAGAGAATGGAGCGAAACAGAATGACTTCAAGAGTGTATCAGTCTGTAGTGGAAGGAAGGCGGGGTAGGGGTCGGCCTAGGAAGGGTTGGAGGGAGGGGGTAAAGGAGGTTTTGTGTGCGAGGGGCTTGGACTTCCAGCAGGCATGCGTGAGCGTGTTTGATAGGAGTGAATGGAGACAAATGGTTTTTAATACTTGACGTGCTGTTGGAGTGTGAGCAAAGTAACATTTATGAAGGGATTCAGGGAAACCGGCAGGCCGGACTTGAGTCCTGGAGATGGGAAGTACAGTGCCTGCACTCTGAAGGAGGGGTGTTAATGTTGCAGTTTAAAAACTGTAGTGTAAAGCACCCTTCTGGCAAGACAGTGATGGAGTGAATGATGGTGAAAGTTTTTCTTTTTCGGGCCACCCTGCCTTGGTGGGAATCGGCCGGTGTGATAATAAAAAAAAATAAAAAAAATGTTATGTAGATATTCAGTAGTAAAGTTCGACTTACGTCTATTTCGACTTACGACCGGTTTCTCGGAACCGAACTCGGTCGTAAGTCGGATGGTAGGTGTACTTTAACACACTCGTAAACAATAACAAACTGGATATATATACAGTAGGGCCCCACTTATATGGCAGCTTAGGTTCCAGGCTACTTCCGGAAAGCAGACACCACTGGAAAGCAGAATGCCATTTTTTTCCACTTATAAATGAATATAAATGCCAGTTAGCAAGTGTACACTAACATATACATGTACAGTGGACCCTCGCCTAACGAACACATTGCATAACGTTAAATCCGCCTAACGAAGCGTTTGTGTAAAAATTTTGGTCCACTTAACGATAAAAAACTCGCCCAACGTGATTCCTCCCAAACCTGTCGGTCCAGCCTGAGCGCCTCAGCTGCCTTGCCGTCATTGTTCACAAGCCAGGGTGGCTGGTTGCACGCATACATTTGATACATTTTGTATTATTCCATTGTTTATAGTGCTTGTAACTGCTAAATAAGCCACCATGGGCCCAAAGAAATCTTCTAGTGCCAACCCTGTGGTAAAAAGGGCGAGAAATACTATCGTACCGCAGTCAGGTGTTGCTGCACCACGGTCAGCTGTTGCTGCACCAGTCTGCTGCACCACCGTCAGCTGTTGCTGCACCACGGTCAGCTGCTGCTGAATCACTGTCAGCTGCTGCTGCACCACAGTCAGCTGTTGCTACACCACAGTCAGCTGCTGCTGCTGCACCATGGTCAACTGCTGCTGCACCACAGTCAGCTGTTGCTGAACCACTGTCAGCTGCTGCTGCACCACAGTCAGCTGTTGCTGAACCACTGTCAGCTGCTGCTGCACCACAGTCAGCTGTTGCTGCACCACAGTCAGTTGTTGCTGCACCACAGTAAGCTGTTGCTGCACCCCAGTCAGCTGTTGCTGCACCATGATCAGCTGCTGCTGCACCATGGTTAACTGCTGCTGCACCACAGTCAGCTGTTGCTGCACCACAGTAAGCTGTTGCTGGACCAGTCAGCTGTTGCTGCACCACAACCAGCTGCTGCTGCACCATGGTCAACTGCTGCTGCACCACAATCAGCTGTTGCTGAAACACAGTGAGCTGCTCCTGCACCACGGTCAGCTACTGCTGCACCACGGTCAGCTGCTGCTGCACCACAGTCAGCTGCTGCTGCACCACCATCAGCTGTTTCTGACCAACATGACTCGTCCCGAACCTGTCCATCCAGCCCTGCCGTCATTGTTCACAAGCCAGGGTGGCTGGTTGTACGCATACATTTGATACATTTTGTATTATTCCATTGTTTATAGTGCTTGTAACTGCTAAATAAGCCACCATGGGCCCAAAGAAAGCTTCTAGTGCCAACCCTGTGGTAAAAAGGGCGAGAAATACTATCGTACAACAGTCAGCTGCTGCTGCACCACCGTCAGCTGTTGCTGCACCACCTTCAGCTGTTGCTGCACTACCGTCAGCTGTTGCTGCACCACAGTCAGCTTTTGCTGCACAACAGTCAGCTGTTGCTGAATCACTGTCAGCTGCTGCTGCACCACAGTCAGCTGTTGCTACACCACAGTCAGCTGCTGCTGCACTATGGTCAACTGCTGCTGCACCACAGTCAGCTGTTGCTGAACCACTGTCAGCTGCTGCTGCACCACAGTCAGCTGTTGCTGAACCACTGTCAGCTGCTGCTGCACCACAGTCAACTGTTGCTACACCAGAGTCAGCTGTTGCTGCACCATAATCAGCTGCTGCTGCACCATGGTCAACTGCTGCTGCACCACAGTCAGCTGTTGCTGCACCACAGTAAGCTGTTGCTGGACCAGTCAGCTGTTGCTGCACCACAATCAGCTGCTGCTGCACCATGGTCAACTGCTGCTGCACCACAGTCAGCTGCTGCTGCACCATGGTGAACTGCTGCTGCACCACAATCAGCTGTTGCTGAACCACAGTGAGCTGCTCCTGCACCACGGTCAGCTACTGCTGCACCACAGTCAGCTGCTGCTGCACCACAGTCAGCTGCTGCTGCACCACCATCAGCTGTTTCTGACCAACATGACTCGTCCCGAACCTGTCCATCCAGCCCTGCCGTCATTGTTCACAAGCCAGGGTGGCTGGTTGCACGCATACATTCGATACATTTTGTATTATTCCATTGTTTATAGTGCTTGTAACTGCTAAATAAGCCACCATGGGCCCAAAGAAAGCTTCTAGTGCCAACCCTGTGGTAAAAAGGATGAGAAATACTATCATACAACAGTCAGCTGCTGCTGCACCACCATCAGCTGTTGCTGCACCACCGTCAGCTGTTGCTGCACCACAGTCAGCTGTTGCTGCACCACAGTCAGCAGTTGCTGCACCACCGTCAGCTGTTGCTGCACCACAGTCAGCTGTTGCTGCACCACAGTCAGCTGTTGCTGCATCACCATCAGCTGTTGCTGCAACACCATCAGCTGTTGCTGCACCACAGTCAGCTGTTGCTGCACCAGTCAGCTGTTGCTGCACCACTGTCAGCTGTTGCTGCACCACCGTCAGCTGTTGCTGCACCACAGTCAGCTGTTGCTCCACCACCGTCAGCTCTACTACTAGAAGATTTGGAGAGTGTGTTATTGGTGTGGCTTAACGTGAAACAATTACCGAAAAACATTTAACCCCAGAGGGTTAGCCACCCAGGATGATCCAAGAAAGCCAGTGCATCATCGAGGACTGTCTAACTTATTTCCATTGGGGTCCTTAATCATGTCCCCCACGATGCGACCCACAACAGTTGACTAACATCCAGGTGAACAGGAAAAAATGCCTGGAACTAGTGCTCATATTGGTGAATTTAAGGCCAGCAAAGGTTGGTTTGAGAGATTTAAGAATTGTAGTGGCATATACAGTGTGATAAAGCATTGTGAAGCTGAAAAATTCATCCCCCAACAAGTGTTCAATTGTGACAAAACAGGCCTGTTCTGGAAGAAAATACCAAACAGGACCTACATTACTCAGGAGGAAAAGGCACTCCCAGGACACAAGCCTATGAAAGACAGGCTAACTCTCATGTTTTGTAGTAATGCTAGTGGGGATTGCAAAGTGAAGCCTTTACTAGCGTATCACTCTGAAACTCCCAGCGTGTTCAAGAAAAACAGTGTCTCATCACTTACCAATACTCTTCAATAAAGGTAAGTGTCATTTTAACATTTATTTATGTAGTTATTGTGCATGTCTTATTGTTTTCTTTGTAGGGAAATGTATGTAACATAAAAAAAAAATTGTTTTTTAATGCTTTTGGCTGTCTGGAACGGATTAATTGAATTTCCATTATTTCTCATGGGGAAAATTAACTCGGCTAACGATAATTTCGGCTAACGATGAGCTCTCAGGAACGGATTAATATTGTTAGGCGAGGGTCCACTCTATTACGTTAGCAATAGAACTAGGCATTAAAACAATAAAAGACAAAATACACACACAGTACACCCATTACTCACCTTAAAATATTTGTACTAGTCTTAGTGTAGGGTGAGAGGTGAGTTTAATTTGTAGGAAGTCAGGTTTGGGAAGTATGGTATCCAGCCAGGGCAGCCCTCCCCACCCAAAAACCAGATGAATGCGTCTGGTTTTCGTCACTTTACATTGTAGAATAAAGAAAAACACTCCCATTCTCATGTAACACCATTTTTCAAAGAAATGATGCCCTGAGTGAAGGCATACTTAGGTAAAGGTACACATACGTATAATCATCAGCAATAATAATAATGTAAGTATGTAGTCCGCCTGGGCTACATACTTAACCCTTTGACTGTCGCGGTCGTATATGTACGTCATAGGAGATACTGTGTTTGACGTATCTATACGCATAAATTCTAGCGGCTTCAAATCGAGCAGGAGAAAGCTGGTAGGCCCACATGTGAGAGAATGGGTCTCCATGGTCAGTGTGCACCATATAAAAAAAATCGGGGAGCCAGTGGTGCATTGTGGGAATACCATTTCAGTCGTCCTTTTTCAGCATGTCTAGCGGTAAGAAATATGTGACTTCCCTGCAAATCTGGGACTCTTCTCTTCCCAAGTGATGCTCTAACACAGATGGAAGTGTCAATGAAGATCAATTTCATGATTTCGAGGAGTTTGAGACCAAAAGCAATGGAGGAGGTGGAGGAGGAGGAGGAGGAGGAAGAGGAGGAGGAGGAAGAGGAGGAAGAGGAGAAGGAAGAAGAGGAGGAGGAAGAGGAGGAGGAGGAAGAAGAGGAGGAGGAAGGAAGGAGGAAGAGGAAGGAAGGAGGGAGGAGGAGGGAGGAGGAAGAAGGAGGGGGGAGGAGGAAGGAGGGAGGAGGAAGAAGAAGGGAGGAGGTGGAAGGAGGGAGGAGGAGGGAGGGAGGGAGGAGGAGGAAGGAGGGAGGGAGGAGGAGGGAGGGAGGAGGAGGGAGGGAGGAGGAGGGAGGAGGAGGAAGGTGGAAGGTGGAAGGAGGAGGAAGAAGAAGAAGAAGAAGAAGAAGAAGAATAAGAAGAATAAGAAGAATAAGAAGAATAAGAATAAGAATAAGAATAATAATAATACCTAATACCTAATAATAATAATATGTAATAATATGTTCCCTTGAGGCATGAAAACAGTTCACCCCATGACAGTGACAAGATAAGGGGAGATAACATCTGATAAGAGCTGACCTTTGATGAGCGTAAACGAGGGTGGAGGGAGGGGGGCAGCTGTCCATCTGTCAAGAGCCAGGAGGAGGAGAAGGAGGAGGAGGAGAAGGAGAAGAAGGAGGAGAAGGAGGAGAAGGAGAAGGACAAGGAGAAGGAGAAGGAGGAGGAGGAGAAGATGACGACGAACAAACATTTGTCTGTCTATTTGTCTGTCTGCCAAACTCCCTGTCTATCCGTCTAGCTCTGTCTCAGAGAGAGCCACAAGACTGTGTCATCATCACGTTTACTCACATCTTCAAGCAGAGTATAGCACTTTGTCTGGATTTTTTGGGTTATCCTAGGTAATTTACACTATGTATAGTTGTATTTATGTGTACCTGTGAGACAGAGATAGACAGAGAGAGAGAAAGAGAGACAGATTGAAAGAGATAGAATGAGGGAGAAAGATAATTAGATAGAATGGAGGGGGAAGCAGCATCCGACCCCATTGTTTTGACAGCGGGGGGGGGGAGTGACTAATGAGACAATATGTCATTTTGACAGCTGCCCACTCCTGACTCAAAACAATTATAAGCCACACACTGGCACACAAGCTTGCTGAAGGGTGATAATAGCAGTTTTATGAAAGTATCTAGTGACTATACATGTATGTGTGTATATATATTATAGAAACCAGAAGCAAGAAGGAAAGGCAGGAATGAAGGAAGGACTAGATGAAAGGAAGGAAAAAAGTAATGAAGGACAGATGAAGGAATGTAGGAAGAGAGGTGGAATGCCCTCCAGGTAGCCTCCAGGTAGGAAAGGAATGAAGGAAATTAGGAAGGAATGATGACACACGACCATTTACCTAGGATAACTACATAACACAACTGCCTGCTAATACTTTGAAGAAAACTGCTCAGACGAGGTGTTTTGTCTTTGCACATAAAAAAAAAATTCAACAAAAATGCACACACACTGATTTTATGTGTGAGAGTGTAAAACACCACTGTGTATGACACCATGTTTTATGTGTGAGAGTGTAAAACACCACTGTGTATGACACCATGTTTTATGTGTGAGAGTGTAAAACACCACTGTGTATGACACCATGTTTTATGTGTGAGGAGTGTAAAACACCATTGTGTATGACACCATGTTTTATGTGTGAGGAGTGTAAAACACCACTGTGTATGACACCATGTTTTATGTGTGAGAGTGTAAAACACCACTGTGTATGACACCATGTTTTATGTGTGAGAGTGTAAAACACCACTGTGTATGACACCATGTTTTATGTGTGAGAGTGTAAAACACCACTGTGTATGACACCATGTTTTATGTGTGAGGAGTGTAAAACACCACTGTGTATGACACCATGTTTTATGTGTAAGAGTGTAAAACACCACTGTGTATGACACCATGTTTTATGTGTGAGAGTGTAAAACACCACTGTGTATGACACCATGTTTTATGTGTGAGGAGTGTAAAACACCACTGTGTATGACACCATGTTTTATGTGTGAGAGTGTAAAACACCACTGTGTATGACACCATGTTTTATGTGTGAGAGTGTAAAACACCACTGTGTATGACACCATGTTTTATGTGTGAGGAGTGTAAAACACCACTGTGTATGACACCATGTTTTATGTGTGAGAGTGTAAAACACCACTGTGTATGACACCATGTTTTATGTGTGAGAGTGTAAAACACCACTGTGTATGACACCATGTTTTATGTGCAAGAGTGTAAAACACCACTGTGTATGACACCATGTTTTATGTGTGAGAGTGTAAAACACCACTGTGTATGACACCATGTTTTATGTGTGAGAGTGTAAAACACCACTGTGTATGACACCATGTTTTATGTGGGAGAGTGTAAAACACCACTGTGTATGACACCATGTTTTATGTGTAAGAGTGTAAAACACCACTGTGTATGACACCATGTTTTATGTGTGAGAGT
Organism: Cherax quadricarinatus; assembly: GCF_038502225.1. Taxonomy (NCBI): domain Eukaryota; kingdom Metazoa; phylum Arthropoda; class Malacostraca; order Decapoda; family Parastacidae; genus Cherax; species Cherax quadricarinatus. The sequence goes on from NC_091353.1 coordinate 11,416,105, forward strand.
GTAAAACACCACTGTGTATGACACCATGTTTTATGTGTGAGAGTGTAAAACACCACTGTGTATGACACCATGTTTTATGTGGGAGAGTGTAAAACACCACTGTGTATGACACCATGTTTTATGTGTAAGAGTGTAAAACACCACTGTGTATGACACCATGTTTTGTGTGTGAGAGTGTAAAACACCACTGTGTATGACACCATGTTTTATGTGTAAGAGTGTAAAACACCACTGTGTATGACACCATGTTTTATGTGTGAGAGTGTAAAACACCACTGTGTATGACACCATGTTTTATGTGTAAGAGTGTAAAACACCACTGTGTATGACACCATGTTTTGTGTGTGAGAGTGTAAAACACCACTGTGTATGACACCATGTTTTATGTGTAAGAGTGTAAAACACCACTGTGTATGACACCATGTTTCACAGAGTTCCACAAGCTGCAAAACTTCTAGGAATATATTCAGTGACTGTATATTGGTATATTTATTATAGAACAATAGTAATAAAAAAATTTTTGTATTGTTTGTTTTTGTAAACAAGTTTTGTAAACAATATATTGATAAACATGTTTGTGTGCTTATTGTGTTGTATACAACGAGTGTATATATGTACATTGCACCTTACTTTGGTCTCACAGGCCACATAAGTTATGTAAAAAAATAAAATAGTGAAAAAAATAACAAACCTTCAAATACAAGTAAACCAAAGTTTACCGGTGAGCGGCAGTCGCCGCTGTTGCCATACGCGGCTCATTTTCTGCAAACTTCATGCCTCTATATCTCAGTAAGTACTGATGGGAATTTTTTTTTTCGGGACTAAAACAATCAGAAAAATAATCTTAACATTTTCATAAGAAAAAATAATTTTTTTTTTTCGAATATTTTGCGACACCAAGAGACACTTCAGGATTGGGCCTTTCGACAGTCAAAGGGTTAAAAAAAAAATATAGATCAAAGTTTTTTACACATTTTCAAATGTAAAAAAAAAAAAAAAGGTAGCCTAGGTTTTTTTACATACTTTCAAATGTTGAAAAAACGTAGATCTACGTTTGGACAGTTTAAGGGTTAATTCGCCTTATGATAATTTTGGCTCATGATGAGCTCTCAGGAACGGACTAATGTCGTAAGGCGGCGGTCTACTGTATTATTACCATTAACATACCATGTTCACTGAGTTTAATCATTTCTAACAACTAACTTTAGATGCCATCATAAACAAAGGGAGAAATAATGAATAATTCATGCCGAGAATTGTAAACAAAAGCTTTATATAGTATTAAGGGTAGTGACGTATGTTTTCCCTCTGCCCAGCTACCACACCTCCATAGTACGTAAATAAACAAAATATTTATATGCTATGTAACGTGTTTCTTATGTAATTTTCAAGAAAATATCATAGAAGGACTAATGAAAATGTCTATATTGATGTAAAATAAGACATTTAATGTGCAAAGAGTAATTATTATTAGTATTACGTAGTGTTTTCCCTCCACTCGGCAACCACACCTCCATAGCATATAAACAGGATGTTTATATGCTATGTAACATGTTTCTTATATAATTTTGAAGAAAATATCATAGATTAATTAAAATGTCTATATTGACATAAAATTAGACATTTAATGTGCCCAAGAGTGATTATTATTACACAATAGAGATATGTCCTCGTGGAGAATGTAAACAGAATGGCATGTGCCGTTTTTGAAAGACCGCTTGCCATATAGAAAGTTTTGGTCATAATTTGAGATCGCCGTATTAGCAGAACCCCGTAAGACGAAACACTGAAAAGTGGAGCCCTACTGAACTAAGATTTAACTCTTTTAGGGTTTTCGACGTACTAGTACGGCTTACGCACCAGGGTCAATGACGTACTAGAACGTCTAAATTCTAGCGCCTTCAAATCTAGCGAGAGAAAGCTGGTAGGCCTACATATGAAAGAATGGGTCTATGTGGTCAGTGTGAGCAGTATAAAAAAAAAATCCTGCAGCACACAGTGCGTAATGAGAAAAAAAAAAAACTTTGACCTTGTTTTTGGATTAAAACAGCGACTTTGCACTGTATTTTCGTATGCTAATTATGTATTCTAGTTTTCCTGGTCTCATTTTATAGAATGGAAGACATATTACAGAATGTGAGATGGTTTTGATTGGTTTCAGAATGAAAAGTACCTTGAAATTGAGCTCTAAGTAGCAGAAATGTTCGATTTTCACCAAAGTTCAAAAGTAAACAAATCATGCCAAGCGTCCAATACACGTCAACTGGTGAGTCTAATATTCTTTCATAAGTGCGCTGATATTATTTATACCATTTCTACACTAATGCAGTAGTCTGCATAACAGTAAATCTTCTGTTTTTTGTAAGAATAAAAATTCAAAGTGGAAAGCAAAAGAAATACAGTGGACCCCCAGTTAACGATATTTTTTCACTCCAGAAGTATGTTCAGGTGCCAGTACCGACCGAATTTGTTCCCATAAGAAATATTGTGAAGTAGATTAGTCCATTTCAGACCCCCAAACATACACGTACAAACGCACTTACATAAATACACTTACATAAATGGTCACATTCAGAGGTAATCGTTATGCGGGGGTCCACTGTATAAGAGGGGCCTGGGGACGTGACTAACAAACAGAGAACTTGTTATTTTAATGCCAGGAATGTCTGTCTTGTTTATTCTGGACCCTATTTGGAAATTGGCATCTTCTGAAATTTGTGTGAAATTGGCAAAATTGCCAATTTCTAACCACTTTATTGGATAGTTGAAATTAGTAAATGGGTGGTTTCTTTTACTCATTCAATAGGAAAAATGGAGTTCTAGCGAAATAAATATGATTTTTGTCGACTAGTACACAGGAATTGGCCGAAAATAGGGCTCAAATGGGCGAAATCGCTGATGCGTAAACATTCTCGAGGCCGCTAACTTCGCGAGAGCATAATTCCGTAAGTTTTCCATCAAATTTCATATTTTTGGTGTCATTATGATCGGGAAAAGATTCTCTATCATTTCATAAGAAAAATAATTTTTTTTTCCGAGAAATTTTCAACCCTGAGAACAAGTTTAGGAGAGGGCCCCTCGACCCTGAAAGGGTTAATAACAAAGGGCAGCGAAGTGGCTTGTGGCTGAAGTGGTAGAGATCACGATTCAGAGCTGAAGTAAGTAGGTACCTGGCTGTTAGTCACCTTACACCTGCTGTCCCTGTTCACCTAACGAAATTATGTACCCGAGTGTTAGGTCACTCATACATGTAAATCTTACAAATTCATAAATTTTCGAGGTTCTTTTTTTTTTACACAAACTATGAATAAATTAACCAAAATTGAAAATGAAAATAAAAATGAAAATGTTTATTTCCTTGTAAAGCTTACAATGTGTGGTTTACATGTCATAAAATATTAATTACAAAGAAGGTCACTAGCATGCCTAGGCATTTCGGGCAGACTAATCCTAATTCTTACTCATTATAACATACATTATTGCATACTAATAAAAAAGTTAGGTAACTGAAGTGATTAATCAGATTTATAATAATGAGATAGTACAAAACACATAATAATACAGTGGACCCTCGAATTTCATAATCCCTTTTCTGTGTGTAAAACTATAGTTATCCTCTATAAAATGTATTTTTTGTTTATATTTCCCATATGAAAAAAAGTAAATCCAATTAATCCGCTCCAGACACCCAAAAATATTAACAATAATACATATTATGGAAAATAATTATAGTTTTACATATGATAGATTTAGTAATGGGAATGGTTTTATCTTGGCATGATATACTGTTTCTATAAAAGCTCCTATATTGAGAGAGTATCTTATGCAAACTTACAAGTAGCTCAAGATTTATTAAGCAATAGCTATATTAGGAATTTCATGTTTACAGTCATTTGGGTGAGTGTAAGTGTGAATTAGGGGGAATTACAGATAACGAGAGTAAGTCTATTTTGTTTTGGATGTGTTCATGATATAAAAAAGAGAATAGGTGGTTTTCATTTAGTTGGCTGATGACAGGGTGTGTTAGGGAGATAAGATGTTTTTTAACAGTAGTTTTGAAAATGGTGGTCAAGTCAGGCAGGGAGTTCCAGATTTTAGGCCCCTTAATGTACATCAAATTTTTGTAGAAATTTAGCAAGACACCAGTAATGTCATAGAGATTTTTGTGTCTAGTATTGTGTCTATGGGTCCTGTTGCAATTATCAAGAAAGTATTTTAGTTCAGGGTTAATATTAGAATTTATGGTTCTGTAAATGTAGGTTGCACAGTACAGGTCTCCCTCAACATTCACGTTTTCAACTTTCACGGGGTTCACACATTCGCGAATTCCCAACTGCCAAATTCCCAGCCACCAAATTCCCAGCCGCCAAATCATATTTAAGTTTCCCGCCACCTGCGAGTCCCTACTACCCTCCCTCCGACCCCCGCAACTGGCAGCCAGCCCTCCCACCACTCAGTGTGGTGAGTGTTTTGTTTGTTCATTATTTGCTAGTAAACTACAGTATAAATAATGTAAACCCATTCATGACTGCATATTAGAATGGCTATTCGGACAGGTATTAGACGGTGACATCATGTGTTTACTCTTGAACACTGCAAAGAATTAAACATTTCTGCTACAGCTAATGATAACAATAGTAATAACAATAGTAATAATAATAATAATAATAATAATAATAATAATAATAATAATAATAATAATAATAATAAATATGATATAATTGAAGAAGGAAATTGTACAAAAATACAAGGGAGTGGTTGACACATCGTCAGTGTGACTTTGTTTATGCTGGAGTGAACATTAGTCTCCGTGCTCTTCCAAACATTTCACAATAATTCATTGTGTTTGGTGCTTGTAGATTGAGTGTGACTGGAGTGGTAGAGGCAGTGATTGAGGCAATGGTATTTAATAACATACATGTTAATAATAATACATGTTATTAATAATATGTACTATTATTATTTATAACATATATGTTATTAAATACATACATGTAATAATAATACATGCTATTAATAATAACATGTACTATTATTATTTATAACATATATGTTATTAAATACCACTGCCTCAACTGCTGAATTATTGTGAAATGTTTGGAAGAGCAGGGAGACTAATGTTCACTCCAGCATAAACAAAGTCACACTGACGATGTGTCAACCACTCCCTCGTATTTTTGTACAATTTCCTTCTTCGATTATATCGTATTTATTATTATTATTATTATTACTATTGTTATTATTAGCAATAGCAGAAATGTTCGATTCTTTGCTGTGTTCAAGAGTAAACACATGATGTCACCGTCTAATACCTTTCCTAATAGCCATTCCAATATGCAGTCATGAATGGGTTTACATTATTTATTCTGTAGTTTAATAGCAAATAATGAACAAACAAAACACTCACCACACTGAGTGGTGGGAGGGCTGGCTGCCAGTTCTGGGGGTCGGAGGGAGGGTAGTAGGGACTCGCAGTGGTGGAGGCATTGGTGGAGGCAGTGGTGGAGTCTGTGGTATTTAATAACATACATGTTATTAACATACATGTTATTAAATAACATACGTTATTAAAACATAACATGTATATATTAGTACAATTTACGATGTTTTCATGTATTTTATGATTATTCATGGTTCAACAAGTTAAGGAAGCAGTATTGTAATATATTTCCATACAATATATTGGGGCACCAAACATTCACGGTTTTTCAACATTCGCGAGGCTCTTGATCCCCTAACCCTCGCGAATGTTGAGGGAGACCTGTAGTAGGAATGAATGTTTTGTACAGTAAATTTCAATCAATCAAGTTTATTCTCTATAAGGATTACAATGCGGGGTTTACAGATTTTGGATATTGTATGGTTTACATGTTATAAAATACTAATATAACGAGACAGCAGTTAACAACTTTATAGCAGCTATGAATAACATCGATTGGCAAAATGAGCTTGAAACATATACAGATATGAATGAATGTATAAATAATTTTCTAAAAAAAAAAGCCCAAAGCCTCTACAACAGACATTGCCCCAGAAAAACTAAACAGATCACAGCAAAGAGACTGAATAATCCCTGGCTAACACCAAGCATCCTCAAATCCATTAACACAAAGCACAAATATGAAAAACAGTAAAGAATGGGTCAAATAACTATAGAACAGTCGAGAAATTACTCGTCAGCACTTACCAGCCTGATAAGAAGGTCAAAAAAATTGTATTATGAAAACAGATTACATAACATCAAAGGTGATATGAAAAAAACCTGGAAAACTCTATCTGAAATTCTTGGAACTAAAAAGTTATCCAAAAACAAAGCAATCAAACTAATAAAATCAGACGAACCCCTACTCACTCCAACCGAATCAGCAAACAGACTTAATGTTTTCTTCTCTACCATAGGAAAAAATCTAGCAAACAAAATACCAAGCACAAATGCCCGTCCATCAGACTACCTCATAGGAACCTACCCAAATATGCTATTCCTAGCTCCAACCAACCCCACTGAAGTTATGTTCATCATAAACACCCTTAAAAACAAGGCAGGAGACAAACAACTTGCCTGCTTTTATGTACAAAAAAGCTTCTCAAGTATTGTCACCAATTACTGCAATGCTCTTTAACAAATCCATTGAATCATCTACCTTCCCAACAATCCTCAAAATAGCGAGGGTCACTCCGATCCACAAAGGAGGTGACCAAGCTGACTTGAATGACTATAGACCAATATCTAACTTACCACTGCTCTCTAAAATCTTTGAAAAATTAATTCATAGACGGATCTATTCCTACCTCGTTTCACACAACATATTAAACCCTTGTCAGTTTGGATTCAGAAGTAATAAAAGCACAAATGACCCTATCATACACATGCTAGAACTAATATATACCACACTCGAAAAGAAAGAAGTCCCGCTGGGCATTTTCATTGATTTACGTAAAGCTTTTGATAGAGTTGACCATGAACTACTGTACTCCAAATTAATGCACTGTGGTATCAGAGGCCACTCCCTCAACTACCTAAAGCCATGCCTTAGTGACAGAACTCAATATGTGTATGCAAATGATGCAAACTCCTCCACCCAACCAATCACAGTAGGAGTCCAACAAGGAAGCGTCCTTGGACCACTCCTCTTTCTCATCTACATCAATGATCTACCGAATGCATCACAGCTACTCAAACCCATATTATTTGCAGATGACACTACATATGTATTTTCCCACCCAAACACAGTCATACTAGCAAACACAGTCAATGCTGAATTACAGAAAATATCTGCCTGGATGATGACTAACAAACTTACCTTGAACACTGATAAAACCTATTTCATTCAGTTTGGAAACAAAGCTGTAAATGATCCGATTAACATTACGCTAAATGGATCATCAGTCACAAGACTCACAGAGGGAAAATTCCTAGGTATCCACCTTGACAGTAGCCTTAAATTCCGGACACACACACAACAAATCACCAAGAAAATCTCCAAGACTGTAGGCATACTATCAAAGATAAGGTACTACAATCCACAATCAGCTCTCCTGGCACTGTACCATTCACTCATATACCCTTATCTTACATATGGAATTTGTGCATGGGGATCAACAACATCCAATCACCTAAAACCCCTAATAACCCAGCAAAAGGCAGCAGTAAGAATGATAACAAATTCCCACTCCTGCCAGCATACTCCACCAATTTTCAAAAGTCTGAATCTGCTTACCATTAAGAACCTCCATACTTATTCATGTGCCTACTACATACACAGAACAATACACGCACATATAAACCCCCACTCAAACTTTTCCTCACCAACCTAAACAGGACACATGACCACAACACAAGACACAGATCTCTTTTTGATATACCTTCTGTCCATATCACACTGTGTAAAAACTCTAAGCACATAAAGGGCCCCAAAATATGGAATTCATTACCAGAAGATATTAAAGTAACCCAGTCTGAAAATCAATTTAAGACTCCTCTCAAAAGCCACTTAACCCTTTCAGGGTCCGTCCCGTAGATCTACGGCTTTACGTTCAGGGTCCAAACCGTAGATCTACGCCATGAGCTCAGCTCACTCTGATAAACTGTGAGTGGTACATTTGGGCCTAGATATGAGAGAATGCATCTATGTGGTATATGTGCACCACATAAAACAGATCCTGCAGCACACTGTGTATAATGAGAGAAAAAAAATGAAATCATGATTTTTCGATTAAAACAGCAACTTTGCAGTGTTTTTTCGTATGTTTTTTATAGTTATATTTGCGATTTCTTGGTCTCACTTGATGGAATGGAAAACATATTACAAAAACAGAGATGATTTTGATTGGTTTTAGCAGTGGAAATGGCTTGAAACTGAGCTCAAAGTAGCAGAAATGTTAAATTTTTGCCGATATTCAAGAGTAAACAAACGACCTCACACGTCTAATACACATCAGCTGGTGGGTCTAATATACATTCACAAATATGGTGATGATATTTATACAATAATTACAGTATTGCATAACAGTAAATCTTCTATTTTTTGGTGTGAATAAAAATTCATTATGTGAATAAAAAATCAAAATGGAATTTATTTGTAAAGCCTCAAAACATAACTAATGAACAGAGGAAATGTTAGTTTAGTGCTAGGAATGCCTACATTGTTCATTCTGGACCCTATTTTGAAATTGGAATATTTTGAACTTTGTGTTAAATTGGCCAAATTAACAATTTCCGATCACTTTATTTTGTAGTTGAAACAGTTGACTTGGCGATTTCTTGTGCTCAATCGATAGAATAGAAGTAATACTAGTGAAATAGCTAAGAATTTGGTTGACTGGAATAATGTAATTGGCCTAAAATGGGAGTCAAAGTCGGCAAAATCGCCGATTCGTAAATATCGCTGACACATCAAAATTCGCGAGAGCATAATTTCGTCAATTTTCCACCAAATTTCGTACGTTTTGTTTTATTACCTTCACAAAAAGATTCTCTACGATTTCATAAGAAAAAATAACAAATTTTTTTTTTGAAAATTCTTGGACACTGGTGCGTGACTCCAGATTTGGGCCTTGGACCCTGAAAGGGTTAATCACCCTAGACTAAATGCTAAGTACTCAGTACACACTCACCTATGTACTCTCACATCATAACTGAAATAATCACATTGAACCTTTTATCCATTGTTGACAGGAATATAATTGAATCATTGTTTTTCACAAATGCATTTTAGAATGTAAATACTTATATCTTTGTATTATACAAATTTTGATTCATTTATAATTAATATTCTATTGTACAACTATGAAATAATTACTTTCCTACTGTACAACTATGATATACTATTTCTTAGTATTAAGTAGAATGTAAGCCAATAATGTTAAGTTGGCCCATAATGCCTAGGCATAATAGAGGCTCTCTTTGCATTGCAACCCACTATTGTATACACACAATCTCAATGTACTGTTTGCAAAGACATTAAATAAATAAACAAATAAATAAATAAATAAATTACAGAGGGGGCCACTAGGACACCTAGCATGGCTAGGTATTTCGGGCAGACTTAGATTAATTCTTAACTCTAAATTACTACAAATTATGGAGTAAGTTGGTATTAAGGTTGACTAAATTATAGTTTGTGAGTTTAGCAATGCGAATGCTTTTGTTTTGGCACAATACAGTGGACCCCCGGTTAACGATATTTTTTCACTCCAGAAGTATGTTCAGGTGCCAGTACTGACCGAATTTGTTCCCATAAGAAATATTGTGAAGTAGATTAGTCCATTTCAGACCCCCAAGCATACACGTACAAACGCACTTATATAAATACACTTACATAATTGGTCACATTCGGAAGTAATCATTATGCGGGGGTCCACTGTACATAGTTTCAGTATTGGAGTATCACAGGCCAACTTATGACTAGTTACGATTCATTATTTTAAGATTAAGATTCGTATTTCTGTGTTTATAGTCATATGGGTGAGTGAGTGAGTGTAAGTGTGAACCAGCAGGTGGTTTTCATGTAGTTAGTTGACGGGGTGTATCAGGGAGATAAGATGTTTTCTAATGGTAGTTTTGAAGGTCATGAATGTGTCTGCAGTTCTAGAGTTTTCAGGTAGGTTGTTCCAGATTTTAGGGCCTTAGACATACATTGAATTTTTGTAAAGGTTTAGTCGGACACGGGGTAAGTCATAGAGATGTTTGTGTCTGGTGTTATGCCTGTGGGTCCAGTCACAACTATCAAGAAAGCATTTTTGGCCAAGGTTAATATTGGAATTTAAGGTCCTGTAGATGCAGATTGCACAGTAGTAAGTGTGGATGTTCTGAACAGGGAGTAAGTTTAGATCTATGAAGAGTGGGGGGGGGGTGTTGCCAGGGATGGGATTTAGTAATTATTCTTACTGCAGCTTTTTGTTGGGTTATTATTGGCTTTAGGTGTGTTGCTGCAGTTGATCCCCAAGCACAAATAGCATAGGTGAGGTATGGATAAATAAGTGAATGGCATGGTGTGAGAAGGGCATTTTGCGGCACGTATCGTATCGTATCTTGGAGAGGATCCCAACCGTTTTGGATATGGGTGCTGAATTCAGGTTGTTGTCAAGGTATAGGCCTAGGAATTTGCCCTCATTATGTCTGGCAATTAGTGTGTTGTCGATCTTAATAAGTTGCACAACACCTGCTCTGCTACCAAACATAATATAGTAGTAGGTTTTGTCAGAGTTAAGTGTAAGTTTACTGGCTATCATCCAAGTCGATATTTTGAGCAGCTCCTCGTTAACAATGGTGTTGAGGGTGGCAAGATTAGGGTGAGAGATGACATAAGTCGTGTCGTCAGCAAAGAGAATGGGTTTCAGGTGCTGGGATACGTTTGGAAGATCATTGATGTAAATGAGGAAGAGCAGGGGACCAAGGACACTTCCCTGCAGAACTCCAGTATCAAGTGGCCGTGTTGATGATGCTGTGTCCTTAATGGTGACATACTGATACCTATTAGTAAGGTAGGATTTGAAATATGCAAGCACATGGCCTCTTATACCATAATGGTCAGGTTTGCGGAGTAGGATGCCATGGTCTACTGTGTCAAAAGCTTTTCTTAGGTCAATAAAAATTCCTAGAGGATATTCCTTGTTTTCCAATGCTGTGTAAAGCAGATCTAGCATTTTTACAATTGCATCATTAGTGCTTTTATTTTTCCTGAATCCAAATTGGCAGGGGTTGAGTATGTTTTGTGCCATTATAAATGAATGTAGTAGTCTTCTGTGCACGAGTTTCTCAAAGATTTTGGATAGCAATGGTAAGTTTGATATTGGCCTATAGTTGTTTACATCTGTAGGGTCACCACCTTTATGTATTGGTGTAACCCTTGCTGTCTTGAGTAGTGTCGGGAATGTGCCAGTTTCTAGTGACTTGTTTAAAAGTAATGTAATAGCATGCGAAAGGACATGGGCCGCTCGCTTGAACAATAATGGTGGGACATGAGACAGAGTCCCCGAGCTATTTTTAAGTGACTTTATAATCTCGGTGACTTCCGTGAGCTCAGTTGGTACAAGATAGAAGGAATCTGGGAAATTCCCATCTAGGTAGTCCCCGGCATGGGCGTTGGGATGTGGGATTTTACTGGCGAGATTAGATCCTACGGTTGAGAAAAAGTCGTTTATCTTGTTAGTTGTATCAGTGGGATGCAGTGGTGTTTCATTAGGTTTAGTTAGGACAATATTCTTGTTTTTTTTCAGTTTGTGGGTGCCCAGAATCTGGGAGAGTGTTTTCCGGGTCTTTTTTATATCTCCTCTTGTGTCAGTGAATCTGCTGGAGTAGTACAGTTGTTTGGCTTTCTTTATTACTTTGGTGAGAACTGATGAATAGTGTTTAAGAATATCTTTGTGTATTAAGCCCTGTCTACATTGCTTTTCATATTGGTGTTTCTTATCAATGGATTTCAGAATGCTGCTGGTCAGCCATGGGCAACCGAGCCCTTCATTCGTGATCTGTTTCATTTTTATAGGACAATGTTCGTTGTATATTCTAAGTAATTTGCTAAGAAAAATGTCTGTCCAATTGTCAATACCATTGGCCTTGGAGAATTCTGTAGGCCAGTCAACAGTCTCTAGGTCTGATATGAAATTCATTACTGAGGCCTCGTCATGGAGTCTAAATGAAACTTTGTTGTATTTGAGTGGTTTACTAATGTTTGTTAAGAGGAAGGTAGGGTAGTGGTGTGTAGTGTTGTCTGTGATTATCCCTGATTTAAGGGGGGCTAGTATATTGGTCCATATGTGGTCTATTATGGTTGCACTTATCTCAGTGAGCCTGGTTGATTTAGTTATTGTCAGTATGAGAAGTGTGTTGTTCATATTGTTGATGAAATCAGTTACAGGCTGATCATCTAGTAGGCCAAGGTTGATATTGAAGTCTCCAGCTAAGAGAAGGTGGTGCTTGTTCATTTGTCTTAAGGACCTGATGTTGTAGTTAAGAACTGATAGACTTTTAGCACTGTTTAGGATAGTGCTGGCTTGTGATGCTGTGTAATAAAGGCAGTTACTTCCCAATAGGTTTTGATTGGGTGTTAGATTATGGAAGTTTAGATCAGGGTTGATGTGATCATTCATCTTTTAGGTTTAAATTGTGGTTATTTATATCCTGAATTGTGTGTCGAGTTCTAGTACTGATATCTGTAGTAGTGGGAAGTTTGGACAAGTATATAGCTAAAGCACTTCAGTCATATAGAGTATAGCCACTAATAAACATAATGAAGTTGATGTTGTCTATGTGTTGTGTTAGAATGAGCTAAAGTACAACTAGGTATTTATTTTATTTATTTATTTTTTATTTAGTAATTTGAGCATACATACAGAGGTACAAAAAAATACAGGTAAGAGCAGCATGCCAAAGCCACTTGTATACATAGCATTACGGGCTGGCTTAAAATTAACTTAAGATTAACTAAGCAATGATGTAATCAGTGATAAAACATTATTGTAAACAGATAACTACAAAGCACAAATGAGTATTACAAAGACAGGTCATATGGTTGCATGCATTGCTGTACATTCAGTCAAATGGAGTATTCTGTTAGGTAGTGTATTTAAAAAATAACAAAGTTAGATTGGGTCTTAGGTTTAACATTTATGTGATATAATTGTGAGAAACATTTAAGATATACAATTTATAAGGTTCAGTTATTCAGTATTTATTTGGTTTTGGGTGAGTAAGTGATCTTTGAGAAGAGACTTGAATTTATAAATAGGTAGTGTTTCTTTTATATTTACAGGTAATGAATTCCAGATTTTAGGGCCTTTTATGTGCATTGAGTTTTTGCATAGCGTGAGATGGACACGAGGAACATCAAAGAGTGATCTGTGCCTTGTGTTATGGTCATGTGTTCTGTTGAGGTTGGCAAGGAGATATTTGAGGGGAGGGTTAATATCAGAGTTAAGTGTTCTATGTATGTAATAGGTGCAATAATAAGTATGAATGTTTTGTATGGTGAGTAGGTTTAGTGTTTTGAATATTGGTGGAGTGTGCTGCCTGTAGTGGGAATTTATCATCATTCTGACTGCAGCCTTTTGTTGGGTAATTAGTGGTCTGAGATGGTTAATTGTTGTTGAGCCCCATGCACAAATTCCATAGGTGAGATAGGGGTAAATAAGAGAGTGATATAGGGCCAGGAGGGCTGACTGTGGAACATAGTACCATATCTTCGATAGTATGCCTACAGTCTTGGAAATTTTCTTAGAAATTTGTTGTATATGTGTATGAAATTTGAGTCTATTATAAGGTGGATTCCTAAGAATTTTCCCTCTGTTAGCTTTGTGATAGTATAAAAATACAAATTAAAAAATAGCACCAGACTCTCACTTGTAATTGCACTAAGGTCTAATATAATGAATTTGGTGTTGTCTATGCATTGAGCTAGAATGAGCTAAAGTACAACTAGGTTTAATCTAATAATATAAAAAATACCAATTAAAATGGCACAAGACTCTCACTTGTAATTGCACTAAGGTTTAATGTAAGTTGTTAACAAGAACTAGAGTATAACTAGATTTAAACTGACAAGATAAAATACACAAATTAAGGTAGAAAAAGAATAATAAAAAATAAAAATGGCAATGACTTGGTTATATTATGATAGTAAGATGGTACACAGGATAATGTAAAAGTTGGAGTTGAATATACAAGCTTATCTTAGGTCTTTGAAGAGTGGGAGGGGGTTGGGTGTGGGGAGGGGGGTGAAGGGAGGGGGGTGAAGGGAGGGGGGTGAGGGGAGGGAGGTGTTGCCTAGCACTGAATTGCGTGATAATTCTTACTGCGGTTTTTTATTGGGTTATTATTGGCTTTAGGCGAGTTGCTGCTGTTGATCCCCAGGCACAAATAGCATAGGTGAGGTAGGGATAGACGAGTGAATAGTATAGTGTGAGTAGGGCTGATTGTAGTACATAGTAACGTATCTTGGAGAGGATTCCAACTGTTTTGGATACTTTTTTGTTACGTGTTGGATATGGGTGTTGAATTTCAAGTTGCTGTCAAGGTGCAGGCCCAGGAATTTGCCCTCATTATGTTTAGCAATAAGAGCATTGTCAATCATTATGTTCAGCTGGGCAGCACCTGGTCTGTTCCTAAACATAATGTAGATGGCTTTGTCAGTATTAGGTGCAAGTGCAAGTTTATTTGCAGTCATCCAGGTCGATATTTTTACTAGTTCTTCGTTAACAATAGTGTTAAGCGAGGCAAGGTTAGGGTGGGAGATGAAGTAAGTCGTGTCGTCAGCAAAGAGAATAGATTTAAGGTGTTGTGATACAGTAGGAAGATCACTGATGTATAAGAGGAAGAGCAGGGGACCAAGGACACTTCCCTGTGGTACTTCAGTATCCAGTGGTCTTATTTATGAGGTTGTGTCCTTAACCCTTTCAGGGTTGGTGCCGTACTAGTGTGGCTTGCATGCCAGGGTTGGTGCCATACTAGTAAGCATAAATTCTAGCGCCTTCAAATCTAGCGAGAGAAAGTTGGTAGGCCTACATATGAAAGAATGGGTCTATGTGGTCCGTGTGCGCAGTATAAAAAAATTCCTGTAGCACACAGTGCATAATGAGAAAAAAAACTCCGACCGTGTTTTTGGTTTAAAACAGCGACTTTGCACTGTATTTTTGTATGCTATTTATGATTGTATTCTAGTTTTCCTGGTCTCATTTCATAGAATGGAAGACATACATGTATTATGAAAATTGAGATGATTTTGATTGGTTTCACAATGAAAAGTACCTTGAAATTGAGTTCAAAGTAGCAGAAATGTTCGATTTTTGTCAAAGTTCAAAAGTAAACAAATCATGCCATGCGTCCAATACATGTCAACTGGTGAGTCTAATATTCTTTCACAAGTGTGCTGATATTATTTATACCATTTCTACACCATTTCTAGACTAATGCAGTAATCCTCATAACAGTAAATCTTCTATTTTTTGTGAGAATAAAAATTCAAAGTGGAAAGCAAAAGAAATATAACAGAACCCTGGGGACGTGACTAATGAACAGGAAATGTTATTTTAGTGCCAGGAATGTCTGTCTTGTTTATTCTGGACCCTATTTGAAAATTGGCATCTTTTGAAATTTGTGTGAAATTGGCAAAATTGCCAATTTCTGACCACTTTATTGGATAGTTGAAATTGGTAAATGGGTAGTTTTTTGTACTCATTCGATAGAAAAAATGGAGTTCTAGCAAAATAGGTATGATTTTTATTGACTGGTACATTGGAACTGGCCAAAAATAGGGCTCAAATTGGGCGAAATCACTGTGTAAACATCGTTGAGACTGTTAACTTCACGAGAGCATAATTCCGCAAGTTTTCCATCAAATTTAATACTTTTGGTGTCATTATGTTTAGGAAAAGATTCTCTATCATTTCATATGAAAAAAATAATTTTTTTTTTTGAAAAATTTCCAACCCTGAGAATAAGTTTAGGAGAGGGCCTGCCAACCCTGAAAGGGTTAATAGAGATGTACTGATGCCTGTTAATAAGGTAGGATTTGAAATGTGTAAGTGCATGGCCTCTTATACCATAATAATCAAGTTTGTGGAATAGGATGCTGTGGTCTACTGTATCGAAAGTTTTCCTAAGGCCAATAAATAGTCTTAATGGACATTCATATTTCTACAGTGATGTGTAAAGCAGGTCTAGCATTTTTACGATTGCATCATTTGTGCTTTTACTTTTCCAGAAGCCAAATTGGCAGGGGCTGATGATGCTTGGCACTGTTATAAAGTTATATAATCTCTTGTGCACAAGTATCTCGAAGATTTTGGATAGCAACAATAACTTTGATATTGGCCTGTAGTTGTTTACA
This sequence comes from Cherax quadricarinatus, assembly GCF_038502225.1. NCBI lineage: Eukaryota > Metazoa > Arthropoda > Malacostraca > Decapoda > Parastacidae > Cherax > Cherax quadricarinatus. The sequence continues at coordinate 11,432,430 of NC_091353.1, forward strand.
TCTGTGGGGTCACCACTTTTGTGCATTGTTGTAACCCTTGCTGTCTTCAGTAGCGTTGGGAAAGTACTGGTTTCTAGTAATTTGTTAAAGAGTAATGAAATAGCATGCGAAAGAATATAAGCTGCTCATTTGTACAATGGAGGAACTTGAGCCAGATTTCCCAATTTATTTTTAAGTGACTTAATAATCATGGTGACTTTGGGCTTGGTTGGTGCAAGATTGGAGGAGGTTGGGAAATTCTCATCTAAGTAATCACTTGCTCGAGCATTGGTACCTGGGATTTTGTTGGCAAAATTTGATCCTATGGTCGAGAAAAAGTCATTTATCTTATTAACTGTATCAATAGGCTGTAGTTGTGTTGCATTTAGTTAGGACAATATCCCTAGTTTTTTATGTTTGTGGGTTCCCAGAATCTGAGAGAGTATCTTCCAGGTCTTTTTTTATATCTCCATGGAGTAGTACAATTGCTTAGCCTTTCTTATTAGTTTGATGAGGACTGATGTAAAATGTTTAATAATATCTTTGTTTATTAAGCCCTGTCTATATTGCTTTTCATATTGATGTTTCATATAAATGGATCTTAGTATACCGTTTGTTAGCCACGAGCAACCTAGTTGTTTATTCGTAAAGTTTCTTTCTTATGGGACAATGTTTGTTACATAGTGTAAGTAATTTCTTAAGACATACGTTTATACAATCATCGATATCATTAGCCTCTGAGAATTCTGTTGGCCAGTGAATCGTACCTAACTCTGATGTGAAGTTACTTATTGAAGCCTCGTCATAGAGACTAAAAGCGACCTTGTTGTATTCCAGTGGTTGTTTACCAATGTTTATTAACAGGATGAATTATAATCTTGCAGGAGCACTAAACCCGTAGCATTATACAGCACATGCAGGGGGGGATGGAAGGTATTCAACGTCAATTCAGGGAACCGAAGCACAGATCCCACTCCCTAGATCAAGAGCCCCTCACCAGCGTCAAGGAACCTCCCTGGAGGGGTTGTTAAGACAAAGGGGAGGGGGGGTAGTAGTGCTGTGCTTATCCCTGATTTAATGGGGTCTGGTACACTGGTCCATATTACACCCTGAAAAGTGACTTAATTTCTACTAAGGTGACTGAAGTAAGTAAATAGGTTCAGGGGGTACATAACAGCCATGAAAAATGAGCTGAAATCAGCCAAAAAATGAGCTTAGGTAAGCTTAGACGAGACACAGGTACCAGAAAGAAGCTTAAATTTGGAATTAGTGAGGTAAGGAACAGGTATTTACCGTTAAATAGGTGAAAAAGAACATGAGCGACGGGGAGAGCGTCAGTAAGTTGTTGTTGTTGGTGGTGATAAGGGTGGTGACGGTCATGAGGAGCAGTGTTGGTGTTAAGGGTGGTGACGGTCATGAGGAGCAGTGTTGGTGTTAAGGGTGGTGACGGTCACAAGGAGCAGTGTTGGTGTTAAGGGTGGTGACGGTCACAAGGAGCAGTGTTGGTGGTAAGGGTGGTGACGGTCACAAGGAGCAGTGTTGGTGTTAAGGGTGGTGACGGTCACAAGGAGCAGTGTTGGTGTTAAGGGTGATGACGGTCACAAGGAGCAGTGTTGGTGTTAAGGGTGGTGACGGTCATGAGGAGCAGTGTTGGTGCTAAGGGTGGTGACGGTCACAAGGAGCAGTGTTGGTGTTAAGGGTGGTGACGGTCATGAGGAGCAGTGTTGGTGTTAAGGGTGGTGACGGTCATGAGGAGCAGTGTTGGTGTTAAGGGTGGTGACGGTCATGAGGAGCAGTGTTGGTGTTAAGGGTGGTGACGGTCACAAGGAGCAGTGTTGGTGTTAAGGGTGGTGACGGTCACAAGGAGCAGTGTTGGTGTTAAGGGTGGTGACGGTCACAAGGAGCAGTGTTGGTGTTAAGGGTGGTGACGGTCACAAGGAGCAGTGTTGGTGATAAGGGTGGTGACGGTCATGAGGAGCAGTGTTGGAGTTAAGGGTGGTGACGGTCACAAGGAGCAGTGTTGGTGTTAAGGGTGGTGACGGTCACAAGGAGCAGTGTTGGTGTTAAGGGTGGTGATGGTCACGAGGAGCAGTGTTCGTGTTAAGGGTGGTGACCGTCACAAGGAGCAGTGTTGGTGTTAAGGGTTGTGACGGTCACAAGGAGCAGTGTTGGTGTTAAGGGTGGTGACGGTCACAAGGAGCAGTGTTGGTGTTAAGGGTGGTGACGGTCACAAGGAGCAGTGTTGGTGTTAAGGGTGGTGACGGTCACAAGGAGCAGTGTTGGTGTTAAGGGTGGTGACGGTCACAAGGAGCAGTGTTGGTGATAAGGGTGGTGACGGTCATGAGGAGCAGTGTTGGAGTTAAGGGTGGTGACGGTCACAAGGAGCAGTGTTGGTGTTAAGGGTGGTGACGGTCACAAGGAGCAGTGTTGGTGTTAAGGGTGGTGACGGTCACAAGGAGCAGTGTTGGTGTTAAGGGTGGTGACGGTCACAAGGAGCAGTGTTGGTGTTAAGGGTGGTGACGGTCACAAGGAGCAGTGTTGGTGTTAAGGGTGGTGACGGTCACAAGGAGCAGTGTTGGTGTTAAGGGTGGTGATGGTCACAAGGAGTAGTGTTGTTAAGGGTGGTGATGGTCACAAGGAGCAGTGTTGGTGTTAAGGGTGGTGATGGTCACGAGGAGCAGTGTTGGTGTTAAGGGTGGTGACAGTCACAAGGAGCAGTGTTGGTGCTAAGGGTGGTGACGGTAACAAGGAGTAGTGTTGGTGTTAAGGGTGGTGACGGTCACAAGGAGCAGTGTTGGTGTTAAGGGTGGTGACGGTCACAAGGAGCAGTGTTGGTGTTAAGGGTGGTGACGGTCACAAGGAGTAGTGTTGGTGTTAAGGGTGGTGACGGTCACAAGGAGCAGTGTTGGTGTTAAGGGTGGTGATGGTCACGAGGAGCAGTGTTGGTGTTAAGGGTGGTGATGGGCACAAGGAGCAGTGTTGGTGTTAAGGGTGGTGACGGTCACAAGGAGCAGTGTTGGTGTTAAGGGTGGTGACGGTCACAAGGAGCAGTGTTGGTGTTAAGGGTGGTGACGGTCACAAGGAGCAGTGTTGGTGTTAAGGGTGGTGACGGTCACAAGGAGCAGTGTTGTTGTTAAGGGTGGTGACGGTCACAAGGAGCAGTGTTGGTGTTAAGGGTGGTGACGGTCACGAGGAGCAGTGTTGGTGTTAAGGGTGGTGATGGTCACGAGGAGCAGTGTTGGTGTTAAGGGTGGTGACGGTCACAAGGAGCAGTGTTGGTGTTAAGGGTGGTGATGGTCACGAGGAGCAGTGTTGGTGTTAAGGGTGGTGACGGTCACAAAGAGCAGTGTTGGTGTTAAGGGTGGTGATGGTCACGAGGAGCAGTGTTGGTGTTAAGGGTGGTGACCGTCACAAGGAGCAGTGTTGGTGTTAAGGGTGGTGACGGTCACAAGGAGCAGTGTTGGTGTTAAGGGTGGTGACGGTCACGAGGAGCAGTGTTGGTGTTAAGGGTGGTGATGGTCACGAGGAGCAGTGTTGGTGTTAAGGGTGATGATGGTCACAAGGAGCAGTGTTGGTGTTAAGGGTGGTGACGGTCACAAGGAGCAGTGTTGGTGTTAAGGGTGGTGACGGTCACAAGGAGCAGTGTTGGTGTTAAGGGTGGTGACGGTCATGAGGAGCAGTGTTGGTGCTAAGGGTGGTGACGGTCACAAGGAGCAGTGTTGGAGTTAAGGGTGGTGACGGTCACAAGGAGCAGTGTTGGTGTTAAGGGTGGTGACGGTCACAAGGAGCAGTGTTGGAGTTAAGGGTGGTGACAGTCACAAGGAGCAGTGTTGGTGTTAAGGGTGCTGACGGTCACAAGGAGCAGTGTTGGAGTTAAGGGTGGTGACGGTCACAAGGAGCAGTGTTGGTGTTAAGGGTGGTGACGGTCACAAGGAGCAGTGTTGGTGTTAAGGGTGATGACGGTCACAAGGAGCAGTGTTGGTGTTAAGGGTGGTGACGGTCACAAGGAGCAGTGTTGGTGTTAAGGGTGGTGACGGTCACAAGGAGCAGTGTTGGTGTTAAGGGTGGTGACGATCACAAGGAGCAGTGTTGGAGTTAAGGGTGGTGACGGTCACAAGGAGCAGTGTTGGTGTTAAGGGTGGTGACGGTCACAAGGAGCAGTGTTGGAGTTAAGGGTGGTGACAGTCACAAGGAGCAGTGTTGGTGTTAAGGGTGGTGACGGTCACAAGGAGCAGTGTTGGTGTTAAGGGTGATGACGGTCACAAGGAGCAGTGTTGGTGTTAAGGGTGGTGACGGTCACAAGGAGCAGTGTTGGTGTTAAGGGTGGTGACGGTCACAAGGAGCAGTGTTGGTGTTAAGGGTGGTGATGGTCACAAGGAGCAGTGTTGGAGTTAAGGGTGGTGACGGTCACAAGGAGCAGTGTTGGTGTTAAGGGTGGTGACGGTCACAAGGAGCAGTGTTGGTGTTAAGGGTGGTGACGGTCACAAGGAGCAGTGTTGGTGTTAAGGGTGTTGACGGTCACAAGGAGCATTGATGGTGTTAAGGGTGGTGACGGTCACAAGGAGCAGTGTTGGTGTTAAGGGTGCTGACGGTCATGAGGAGCAGTGTTGGTGTTAAGGGTGGTGACGGTCACAAGGAGCAGTGTTGGAGTTAACATCACTACTGCTCCTCCTGACAGTCACCACTTTTAACTCCACCACTGCTCCTCATGACGGTCACCACTTTTAGCACCTCCATTGCTCCTTGTGATGTTCACCACCCTTAACACCACCACTGCTTCTCATGACCGTCACTACCCTTAACATCACCACTGCTTCTTGTGACCATCACCACCCTTAACACCACCACTGCTTCTCATGACTCTCACCACCCTTAACACCAGCACTGCTCTTCATGACAGTCACCACTCTTAACACCACCACTGCTCCTCATGACCATCACCACGCTTAGCACCACCATTGTCCCTCGTGACATTCACCACCCTTAACACCAATGCTGCTCCTTGTGACCATCACCACTTTCAACACCACCACTGCTCCTCATGACTGCCACCACCCTTAACACCACCACTGCTCCTCGTGACCTTCACCACCCTTAACACCACTACTGCTCCTCGTGCCCGTCACTACCCTTAAGACCACCACTGCTCTTCATGACCATCACCAGCCTTAGCACCACCATTGCTCGTCATGACCGTCACCATCCTTAACACCACCACTGCTATTCGTGACTGTCACCACCCATAACACCACCACTGCTCCTTGTGACCATCACCAGCCTTAGCACCACCATTGCTCATCATGACCGTCACCATATTTAACACCACCACTGCTATTCGTGACTGTCACCACCCTTAACACCACCACCACTGCTCTTCATGACAGTCACCATCCTTAACACCACCACTGCTATTCGTGACTGTTACCACCCTTAACACCACCACTGCTCCTCATGACCATCACCATGCTTTGCATCACCATTGCTCCTCGTGACTTTCACCACCCTTAACACCAACACTTCTCCTCGTGTATGTCAGCACCCTTAACACCAACACTGCTCCTTGTGACCGTCAGCACCCTTAACTAAAGACACCCTTCTCCTGCGTTATTCTTACTGAGATCTGGCTTAAGCAGGACACAATAGATATCTACCCTCTACCAGGATACACAGCAATTCACAACTGCAGACCAACCCAAGTTGGGGGTGGCATTGCAATCTCTTACTCTAACCAATCATCTTGTATTAGCACCACTTGCTTTAGTGATGAATATGGGGAATACATTTTTGCTAATTTTACTGTAAAAAACCTTAAGACACCTACAACAATCGGCGCCATTTACCAGATACCTCACACAAACATCCCAAATTTCAGTGAGAACTTAAAGTCACTAATAACAAACAGACAAATGAATAAGCACCACCTTCTCCTAGCTGGAGACTTCAACATCAACCTTGGCATACTAGATGATCAGCCTGTAACTGATTTCATCAACAATATGAACAACACACTTCTCATACCAACAATAACTAAACCAACCAGGCTCACTGAGACAAGTGCAACCATAATAGACCACATATGGACCAATATACTAGCCCCCCTTAAATCAGGGATAATCACAGATAGCACTACAGACAACTACCCTACCTTCCTCCTGACAAACATTAGTAAACCACCACTTGAATACAACAAAGTCTCATTTAGACTCCATGATGAGGCCTCAATAAGGAAGTTCACAGCTGACCTAGAGACTGTTGACTGGCCTACAGAATTCTCCATGGTCAATGGTATTGATGACTGGACAGACATTTTTCTTAACAAATTACTTAGACTATACAACAAACATTGTCCTATAAAAACGAAACAGATCACAAACAAATTACTTGGTTGCCCATGGCTAACCAGCACCATTCTGAAATCCATTGATAAGAAACACCAATATGAAAAGCAATATAGACAGGGCTTAATACACAAAGATATTCTTAAACACTATTCATCAGTTCTCACCAAAGTAATAAAAAAAGCCAAACAACTATACTACTCCAGTAGATTCACAGACACTAGAGGAGATATAAAAAAAGACCTGGAAAACACTCTCTCAGATTCTAGGGACCCACAAACTAAAAAAAAACAAGAATATTGTCCTAACTAAACCTAATGAAACAGCACTACATCCCACTGACACAGCTAACAAGATAAACGACTTCTCAACCATAGGATCTAATCTCGCCAATAAAATCCCACATACCAATGCCCATGCCGGGGACGACCTAGCTGGGAATTTCCCAAATTCCTTCTATCTTGCACCAACTGAGCCCACGGAAGTCACCGAGATTATAAAGTCACTTAAAAATAACTCAGGGAAGCTGTCTCATGTCCCACAATTACTGTACAAGCGAGCGGCCCATGTTCTTTCGCATGCTATTTCATTACTTTTTAACAAGTCACTAGAAACTAGCACCTTCCCGAAACTACTCAATATGGCAAGGGTTACACCAATACATAAAGGTGGTGACCATACAGACTTAAACAACTATAGGCCAATATCAAACTTACCGTTGCTATCCAAAATCTTTGAGAAACTCGTGCACAGCAAACTATATTCATTTATAACGACGCAAAACATACTCAACCCCTGCCAATTTGGATTCAGGAAAAATAAAAGCACTAATGATGCAATTGTAAAAATGCTAGATCTGCTTTACACAGCATTGGAAAATAAGGAATATCCACTAGGAATTTTTATTGACCTAAGAAAAGCTTTTGACACAGTAGACCACGACATCCTACTCCACAAACTTGACCATTATGGTATAAGAGGCCATGCGCTTGCTTATTTCAAATCTTACCTTACTAATAGGTATCAGTATGTCACCATTAAAGACACAGCATCAACAACACGGCCACTTGATACTGGAGTTCCGCAGGGAAGTGTCCTTGGTCCCCTGCTCTTCCTCATATACATCAATGATCTTCCAAATGTATCCCAACACCTGAAACCCATTCTTTTTGCTGACGACACGACTTATGTCATCTCTCACCCTAATCTTGCCACTCTCAACACCATTGTTAACGAGGAGCTGATCAAAATATCGACTTGGATGACAGCCAATAAACTTATGCCTAACACTGACAAAACCTACTATATTATGTTTGGCAGCAGAGCAGGAGATGCACAAATTAACATTAAGATCGACAACACTCTAATTACCAGACATAATGAGGGCAAATTCCTAGGCCTATACCTTGACAACAACCTGAATTTCAGCACCCATATCCAACACATGACCAAAAAAGTATCCAAAACGGTTGGGATCCTCTCCAAGACACGATACTACGTGCCGCGAAATGCCCTTCTCACACTATACCACTCACTTATTTATCCATACCTCACCTATGCTATTTGTGCTTGGGGATCAACTGCAGCAACACACCTAAAGCCAATAATAACCCAACAAAATGCTGCAGTAAGAATTATCACTAAATACCATCCATGGCAACACCCCCCCCCCACTCTTCATAGATCTAAACTTACTCCCTGTTCAGTACATCCACACTTACTACTGTGCAATCTACATCTACAGGACCTTAAACTCCAATATCAACCTTGACCTAAAACGCTTCCTTGATAGTTGTGACAGAACCCACAGGCATAACACCAGACACAAACATCTCTACGACATTCCCCGTGTCCGACTAAACCTTTACAAAAATTCGATGTATGTCTAAGGCCCTAAAATCTGGAACACCCTACCTGAGAACTCTAGAACTGCAGACACATTCATCACCTTCAAAACTACCATTAGAAAACATCTTATCTCCCTGATACACCCTGTCAACTAACTACACGAATACCACCTGGTGGTTCACACTTACACTCACTCACCCATTTGACCATAAACAGAAATATTAATCTCAATCTTAAAATAATGAATCCTGTGACCCTCCAAATACTGAAACTATGTACTGTGCCAAAACAAAAGCATTCACATTGCTAAGCTCACATACTAGTATTTAGTCACTTAGCCATAATACCAACTTACCACATCATTTGTAATGTTTTAAAATTAAGATTTAAACTAAGTCTACCCGAAATGCCTAGCCATGCTAGGTGTTCTAGTGGTACACTCTGTAATCATTATTTAACTACATGTAAACCACACAATAACCAAATTCTGTAAATTCAACATTGTAATCTTTATAAAGAATAAACTTTGAATTTGAATTTGAATCTCGTGCTGTGATTCCCAGTTTGGTTTTGCAGAAGCACTTGATTGCCGGGCACTATGGGGCGAAGCTGCCGGGTGTGGTGCTGTAGATCATCGACTTGTTTGGCGAATCTTAGCCGAAGGGCCTCTTTTTGCATATCCCATGTTTGACGCCACACAGGGTGAATCATTGGGTTGGTGAATACCTGTGTACCTGGAGTTTACCTGGAGAGAGTTCCGGGGGTCAACGCCCCCGCGGCCCGGTCTGTGACCAGGCCTCCTGGTGGATCAGAGCCTGATCAACCAGGCTGTTGCGCTGGCTGCACGCAAACCAACGTACGAGCCACAGCCCGGCTGGTCAGGAACCGACTTTAGGTGCTTATCCAGTGCCAGCTTGAAGACTGCCAGGGGTCTGTTGGTAATCCCCCTTATGTATGCTGGGAGGCAGTTGAACAGTCTCGGGCCCCTGACACTTATTGTATGGTCTCATAACGTGCTAGTGACACCCCTGCTTTTCATTGGGGGGATGTTGCATCGTCTGCCAAGTCTTTTGCTTTCGTAGTGAGTGATTTTCGTGTGCAAGTTCGGTACTAGTCCCTCTAGGATTTTCCAGGTGTATATAATCATGTATCTCTCCTGCCTGCATTCCAGGGAATACAGGTTTAGGAGCCTCAAGCGCTCCCAGTAATTGAGGTGTTTTATCTCCGTTATGCGCGCCGTGAAGGTTATCTGTACATTTTCTAGGTCAGCAATTTCACCTGCCTTGAAAGGTGCTGTTAGTGTGCAGCAATATTCCAGCCTAGATAGAACAAGTGACCTGAAGAATGTCATCATGGGCTTGGCCTCCCTAGTTTTGAAGGTTCTCATTATCCATCCTGTCATTTTTCTAGCAGATGCGATTGATACAATGCTATGGGCCTTGAAGGTGAGATCCTCCGACATGATCACTCCCAGGAGCAATGGGTAGCAGATCCCGAAGATTCTTGCCGAAGATGATTTGTGCTGGTGACATACTGGTCTGAGGGCATGTTTCAATATTGTAGCAAGCCGGCAGTCACTGCCTCTGTATCGAGACTCCCGTTTGCATCCATGTGCGATGTCAGTAAGCGCTTCATCGATTTGACGGCTACGTCCGCCCACCCGTTGGACTGCGGGTAGTGTGCTGATGAAAGGCGATGGCTCACTCCCAATTGTTGCAGAAATGACTCGGTTTCCTTTGCAGTGAACTCCGGGCCTCCGTCTGTGCTCAGTTCTTCGGGAACACTGAATGTTGCGAAGTAATTGAGAAGGGCCGTGATGAAGACCCAGTGCCGCGCACTATGCAAAAGTCATCTGCAATGGCTTGGAACGAGTTGCTTGGTACAAATGGTTGTACAGGCAGCATACGAGGCTGGGAGGGTGACATTCCCCAGCAGGCATGGCACCTGGAATGTGTGCTCTCGATGTCTCTGGTGATGCCTGGCCAAAAGACGGCACCTACTGCCCTACTGTGCATGCGACTGCTGCCTTGGTGAGCTGCGTGAAGCATCCTTAGGACATCATTCCGAAGTCCCTGTGGTATCACGATCCTGTGGTTCATCATGACGACTTCATCCGTGAGAGATAACCTGTCACGGTACTACCAGTATTGTTGCAGCTCCTCTGGTAAGGCATCCCTGGACGGTGGAAACCCGAACTCAACTATTGGTGTGAGCAGCTGGAGGTCGTGGTCTGCAGAGGTGCACTCCTTGACTCTCCCATGTAACCGTGCCGAGAGAGTCTGCTGATGATCTTGCTGCCACCACAAGGAGTGTCTCCAGGACGTCGTGGGTGCCCACCGGGGCCCGGATAGGTGACAGAGCACACATTTCAATGGCTGTGTCCTTTGGGTCTGTGGCTGATGGGTACCGTGATGTTGCATCTGCTGCTGGGATGGTCTTGCTGGGGACATGCACGATCCGGTACTGCCACATCAGGGTGCGCTGTTTCAGTCAGAAGAGCCTCGGATTGGTGATGTCATCTAGTGACTGATCCTGAGGCCTGATGCCTCTTTGACTCTTTCATGCCACTCCTCCCACTTATTTGTTATTCCATCAGCGTTTGTATACCATACCTTCACTTTCCTCTCCAACACTGTGGTTTGGGGGGGCCTGTGAGGGTGGGAGACCTGGTAGCATACTGTGGGATTCTATAGCTGGGTGTTGGGTGGAAGCTGTGAGTATGGATTGTAATTTGTGCTAGGATAGTGTGATAGCTTGTCAGGTTCTGAGAATGGTTCTGTGTGTGCTTGCCCTTGCTGCCCTGTCCTGCTCTGATTGACCTCTGCTGGTTCCGTCCTTGTCTCCTTTCCTAGCTCCTTTCGATTTTTTGTCCTCTCCCTCAGCTGCTGTCATTCTGTTTGTGTTCTGTCTCTGTCTAGGAACACCCTCTTGTAGTGTGTGTGTGTATGTGTGTGTACTCACCTAGTTGTACTCACCTAGTTGAGGTTGCAGGAGTCGAGTCCAAGCTCCTGGCCCCGCCTCTTCACTGGTCGCTACTAGGTCACTCTCCCTGAACCTTGAGCTTTATCATACCTCTGCTTAAAGCTATGTATGGATCCTGCCTCCACTACATCGCTTCCCAAACTTTTCCACTTCCTGACTACTCTGTGGCTGAAGAAATACTTCCTAACATCCCTGTGATTCATCTGTGTCTTCAACTTCCAACTGTGTCCTCTTGTTGCTGTGTCCCATCTCTGGAACATCCTGTCTTTGTCCACCTTGTCAATTCCTCTCAGTATTTTGTATGTCGTTATCATGTCCCCCCTATCTCTCCTGTCCTCCAGTGTCGTCAGGTTGATTTCCCTTAACCTCTCCTCGTATGACATACCTCTTAGCTCTGGGACTGGTCTTGTTGCAAACCTTGCACTTTCTCTAGTTTCTTTATGTGCGTACGTGTGTACTCACCTAATTGTACTCACCTATTTGTGGTTGCAGGGGTCGAGTCATAGCTCCTGGCCCCGCCTCTTCACTGATTGCTACTAGGTCCTCTCTCTCCCTGCTCCATGAGCTTTATCATACTTCGCCTTAAAACTATGTTTGGTTCCTGCCTCCACTACTTCACTTTCTAGGCTATTCCATGGCTTGACTACTCTATGACTGAAGAAATACTTCCTAACATCCCTTTGATTCATCTGAGTCTTCAACTTCCAATTGTGACCTCTTGTGTCTGTGTCCCATCTCTGGAACATCCTGTCTTTGTCCACCTTGTCTATTCCATGCAGTATTTTATATGTCGTTATCATGTCTCCCTTGACCCTCTTGGCCTCAAGTGTCATCAGGCCGATTTCCCTCAACCTTTCTTCGTAGGACAATCCCCGTAGCTCTGGGACTAATCTTGTTGCAAACCTTTGCACTTTCTCTAATTTCTTGATGTGCTTGATTAGGTGTGGATTCCAAACTGGTGCTGCATACTCCAGTATGGGCCTGACGTAAATGGTATACAGAGTCTTGAACGACTCCTTACTGAGGTATCGGAACGATATCCGTAGGTTTGCCAGGCGCCCGTATGCTGCAGCAGTTATCTGATTGATGTGCACCTCAAGAGATATGCTCGGTGTTATACTCACCCCCAGATCTTTTTCCTTGAGTGAGGTTTGCAGACTTTGGCCATCTAAACTATATTGTGTCTGCAGTCTTCTTTTCCCTTCCCCAATCTTCATGACTTTGCATTTGGCGGGGTTAAACTCAAGGAGCCAGTTGCTAGACCAGGCTTGTAGCCTGTCCAGGTCTCTTTGTAGTCCTGCCTGATCCTCATCCGATTTGATTCTTCTCATTAGCTTCACATCGTCCGCAAACAAGGACACTTCTGAGTCTATCCTTTCCGTTATGTCATTCACATATACCAAATACAGCACAGGTCCTAGGACTGACCCCTGTGGAACCCCGCTTGTCACAGGCGCCCACTTTGACACCTTGTCACGTACCATGACTCGTTGTTGCCTCCCTGTAAGGTATTCTCTTATCCATTGCAGTGCCTTTCCTGTTTTGTGTGCCTGATCCTCTAGCTTTTGCAGTAACCTCTTGTGAGGAACTGTGTCGAAGGCCTTCTTGCAGTCCAAAAAAATGCAGTCGATCCACCCATCTCTCTCTTGTCTTACTTCTGTCACCTTGTCATAAAACTCTAATAGGTTTGTGACACAGGATTTTCCCTCCCTGAAACCATGCTGGTTGTCAATTATACACTTGTTTCTTTCCAGGTGCTCCACCACTCTCCTCCTGATGATCTTCTCCATGACCTTGCATACTATACACGTTAGTGATACAGGTCTGTAGTTTAGTGCCTCATGTCTGTCTCCCTTTTTAAAAATTGGGACTACATTTGCCATCTTCCATACCTCGGGGAGTTGCCCAGTTTCAAATGATGTGTTGAAGATCTTTGTTAATGGTACACACACTGTCTCTGCTCCCTCTTTAAGGACCCACAGAGAGATGTTGTCTGGTCCCACCGCCTTTGAGGTGTCAAGTTCGCATAGCAGCTTCTTCACCTCCTCCTTGGTTATATTTACCTCATCCAGCACTTGCTGGTGCACCCCCCTGTTCTGATTTCCTGGAGTCCTACTGGTTTCCACTGTAAATACTTCTTTAAATCTTGTGTTGAGCTCCTGACATACCTCCCGGTCGTTTCTTGTGAATTCCCCATCACCCTTCCTCAGTCTGATTACCTGGTCCTTGACTGTTGTTTTCCTCCTGATGTGGCTGTACAACAGCTTCGGGTCAGTCTTGACTTTCGATGCTATGTCATTTTTGTATTGCCGCTGAGCCTCCCTTCTTTTCTGTGCATATTCGTTTCTGGCTCTTCGGCTAATCTCTTTATTTTCCTGAGTTCTCTGTCTTCTATACCTTTTCCATTCTCTAGTACACCTAGTTTTTGCCTCCCTACACCTTTGGGTGAACCAAGGACTCATTCTGTTCTTCCCATTATTTCTGTTTCCCTTGGGAACAAACCTCTCCTCTGCCTCCTTGCATTTTGTTGCCACATAGTCCATCATTTCTTGTACTGGTTTTCCTGTCAGTTCCCTCTCCCACTGAATGTCTTGAAAGAAGTTCCTCAAGCCTGAGTAGTTCCCCCTTTTGTAGTTTGGTTTTTCCCTCCCTATTCCTGCTGCTCTCTCCACTTGGAGCTCAACTATGTAGTCAAAGCACAGAACCACATGATCACTAGCTCCCAGGGGCCTTTCATACATGATATCCTCAATGTCAGAACTACTTAAGGTGAATACAAGGTCCAGTCTTGCTGGTTCATCCTCTCCTCTCTCTCTGGTAGTGTCTCTAATATGTTGATGCATGAGGTTTTCCAGTACCACATCCATCATCTTGGCTCTCCATGTTTTGGGACCCCCATGGGGCTCCAGGTTTTCCCAGTCAATCTCCTTGTGATTGAAATCACCCATAACTAGTAACTTTGCTCCCCCCATGTGTGCTCTCCTGGCCACCTCGGCTAGTGTGTCGACCATTGCTCTGTTGCTCTCATCGTATACTTCTCTTGGCCTCCTGCAGTTCTGTGGTGGGTTGTACATTACTGCAATTATCACCTTATGTTCCTCAGACTGGATTGTTCCTACTAAGTAGTCCCTTTCGCCCGTGCCATCCATTCTTTCCATTTTCTCAACCCCCCACTGGTTTTTAATGAGCAGTGCAACTCCTCCTCCCCCTCTCCTCCCTCTGTCTTTCCTGAGGATTTGATATCCGGATGGAAAGATTGAATCTGTTATTATTTTGGTGAGTTTTGTTTCTGTGAGTGCTATTATGTCTGGGGATGTCTTCTTGATTCTTTCGTGCCACTCCTCATACTTATTTGTTATTCCATCTGCATTTGTATACCACACCTTCAACTTCTTTTCTAAGATTGTGGTCTGGGAGGTGTATTGGGGTTGGGGAAGTGGGAGACCTGATAAGGAACTATGGGTGGTTGCTGTGGGGGTGGAGTTTGTAATGCAGTGGGTGGGGGCATTGGATGTGGCATGGGTGTTTTGGTTTAGAGTGTTTGGTTGCACTGGGGTTGACCTGGTTGGGAGGCTTCTATGGGAAGTTGTGAGGGAGGCTGTATTTGATCTTCCTGTGTCTGGGATCTCCTGTCTGTCTTCTTCATCCCCTCTCTTTCCTCCTTTCGCCTTTGTACCATCTCTCTCTGTTTCTGCCTTTCTGCTTGTGTTCTGTCGCGGTCGAGATACACCTTCCTGTATGTCGGCATGTCCCTTAATCGTGCTTTCTCCTGCAGGATCCTGTTCCGAGTCGATTCTGCCTTGAAGGTCACTTTCACTGGCCAGGTTCTTTTTCTTACATACCCCCTTATTCTCCGAAAATTTTCCAGCTGGGTCATGTCGTCTTCTCCTATTGCTTTCATGATGCTTTCAATTGCTTTTTTTTCCCCTTGTTTTCTTGCTTCATATGTTTCCCCTTCAACTTCCTGGAGCCCATACACAAAGACTGACCTCACCCTTTCATTCTCCCACTGCATATCCCTGTGTATCCCCTCATTCAATTTGATTTCCTCCATTGCAGCTTTCCTTTCTTTAGTTTCACTAACTAATGTACTTGGGCTCAGTGGCCTGTCATTTTCCCTTCTCGGCTTTCCCTGGGCTCTGCTGTGGTCTGTTAAGGCCTCCACATATAGCTTAGCTCTTTCATTTACTACAGTCTCCACTGATTGTGCTTCTACATGCAGTTTTGCTCCTTTCCCTACACTCCCCTTATTTGTGACTGAGGTAGCAGTCTCTGTTGTCAATCCCAAAATGTTCTTTAGTTCTTTAGGCTGTTTCAGATTTTTCAGTTCCTCTTCTAAACTCTGTATCCTGGCCTCTGCTGCTTTGACTTGCACCTCCCACTTCCTGCTTTCCATGTCTATCCTCTCTTCCATTCTCATGCTAAGTTCTTCTAGTTTCTTTTCCCATTCATGTTCCCTTTTTGTGAGCTCTGCTGCCCAATCTCCCTTTCCAGTTTCCTCCTCCTGTCCCTTGGTTTTTCTTGTTGCTCTCTGGCAACATATTTTTGTTTTATCCTGATTGCCTCAGAGTGGGAAACCTATGTAATTCTGTATGTTAGGTTAGTATTGTGTATGTCAGAGTGTGGGGGGGGGAGGTAGAGGAGGAACTGTGGCTATGTGGGAGAGTAGTGGAGAGGGGGAGTGGAAAGGAGAGTGAAGCAAGTGGGCGAGTGGGAGAGGGAGAGGGGGAAGGAGGGAGAGGTGGGGAGGGAGAGGTGGGGAGGGGGAGGGTGAAAGAGGGAGGGGAGGGATCAGGTGAAGGAGTGAGATGTCGGTGGGGGAGGGGGGGAGTGTATGTGTGAGTCTGGCAATGTGTGTGTGTGTGTGTGTGGTGTGTGTGTTGTGTGTGTGTGTGCATGTGTGTGTGTGCGTGTGTGTGTGTGTGATGTGTGTGTGTGATGTGTGTGTGTGTGATGTGTGTGTGTGTGATGTGTGTGGGTGTGTGTGGGTATATGTGGGTGTGTGTGGGTGTGTGTGGGTGTGTGTGGGTGTGTGTGGGTGTGTGGGTGTGTATGGGTGTGTGTGTGTGTGTGTGTGTGTGTGTGTGTGTGTGTGTGTGTGTGTGTGTGTGTGTGTGTGTGTGTGTGTGTGTGTGTGGGTGTGTGTGGGTGTGTGTGGGTGTGTGTGGGTGTGTGGGTGTGTGGGTGTGTGGGTGTGTGTGGGTGTATGGGTGTGCGTGCGCACACTAGGCTACGCTACTCTTTTGAAGACTATAAACATTTTTTCACAATCAATTCCTTATTAATATACACTAATATATACTATATAATATTAATTGTGTACACTTGTGTGTGTGTGTACACTTGTGTTTGTGTGTGTGTGTTTACTAGCTTGTCGTTCTTTGAAAAAGAGGGGAGGTCACGTTAACACTATTTGTTATTGTTGTTGGTTCATCGGTACTCTCCCGGCCCAGATCTTTATTGTTGTTGGTTCACCGGTACTCTCCCAGCCCAGATCTTTGTTGTTGTTGGTTCACCGGTACTCTCCCGGCCCAGATCTTTGTTGTTATTGGTTCACTGGTACTCTCCCGGCCCAGATCTTTATTGTTCTTGGTTCACCGGTACTCTCCCGGCCCAGATCTTCGTTGTTGTTGGTTCACCGGTACTCTCCCGGCCCAGATCTTCGTTGTTCTTGGTTCACCGGTACTTTCCCGGCCCAGATCTTCGTTGTTGTTGGTTCACTGGTACTCTCCCGGCCCAGATCTTCGTTGTTGTTGGTTCACCAGTACTCTCCCGGCCCAGATCTTCGTTGTTGTTGGTTCACTGGTACTCTCCCGGCCCAGATCTTCGTTGTTGTTGGTTCACCGGTACTCTCCCGGCCCAGATCTTTGTTGTTGTTGGTTCACCGGTACTCTCCCGGCCCAGATCTTTGTTGTTGTTGGTTCACCGGTACTTTCCCGGCCCAGATCTTCGTTGTTGTTGGTTCACCGGTACTCTCCCGGCCCAGATCTTCGTTGTTGTTGGTTCACCAGTACTCTCCCGGCCCAGATCTTCGTTGTTGTTGGTTCACCAGTACTCTCCCGGCCCAGATTTTCGTTGTTGTTGGTTCACCGGTACTCTCCCGGCCCAGATCTTCATTGTTGTTGGTTCACCAGTACTCTCCCGGCCCAGATCTTCGTTGTTGTTGGTTCACCAGTACTCTCCCGGCCCAGATCTTCGTTGTTGTTGGTTCACCAGTACTCTCCCGGCCCAGATTTTCGTTGTTGTTGGTTCACCGGTACTCTCCCGGCCCAGATCTTCATTGTTGTTGGTTCACCAGTACTCTCCCGGCCCAGATCTTCGTTGTTGTTGGTTCACCAGTACTCTCCCGGCCCAGATCTTCGTTGTTGTTGGTTCACCGGTACTCTCCCGGCCCAGATCTTCGTTGTTCTTGGTTCACCGGTACTCTCCCGGCCCAGATCTTCGTTGTTGTTGGTTCACCGGTACTCTCCCGGCCCAGATCTTCGTTGTCCTTGGTTCACCGGTACTCTCCCGGCCCAGATCTTCGCACACTAGGCTACTTTACTTTTTGAAGATTATAGGATTATTTTTTCTCACTCAATTCCTTATTAATATATACTAATGTTTATTATAATAATAATTAAGGGTGCACACGTGTGTTTGTATGTACGTACTTGTTTACTAGCTTGTCGCTGTCAGGGGGGGGGTTCACTAGGCTACACAACTCTTCTGGAGTTTACCTGGAGATATTTAGATAATTTACTAAACATTATCAGGGTTACCACTATCTATCTCCTGGTACTGAAATAGGGAGAGAGTGATGGTATAGCATTGTTGTGATAGAAACACAGGCCTTATCTCTAGGCTTTATTGAACATAGAATCTTCATAGTACTTCTGCAACAACAAAATATAATGACTAGTACATCTAATAATGGCTTCTACAGGGATGGTGATGTCTTGCATATGTCAAGAGAAAAGTTATAACTACAGGCCACATATTTAAACTCACCATGTAATCTGCATCGCTTATAAATGGATAAAGTAGGAGAGAATCACACACCATGTGTTGGTGCCCATGACACACACCAAACTGTTGTTGTTGTTAAGGGCCCCTAGAGGTGGTGCAGTATTATCCTGCTGCTGCTCCCCACAGGACCAGTATCACTACAATCTCCCCCTTCTAAAATATCAGAGACAGTAATCTCCCAAACTGTTAGGTGGGCGACGTACACGTCCCGACCTTCGTAGCCCTTGAGCCTCTTCACCAGGTTCGATATTTTCCAGCGGGGTTTGATTAACTGCTGGAGCAGAATCCTCTATTTCCATAGGGGTAGTCTCAAGGGGCTTTCCAGGAGAAAACGAAGCATCTTTCACATCTATTGGTGTATCTTGAGATTCCACACTAATAGGGATTTCAACTGGGGCTAAATGTCTTGTAGATACTGTAGTCTCTTCACCATTTTGGTAGCGAATGTGGGCGTAATGTGGATTAGCTTGCAGGAGCTCTACCTCTTCCACTAAAGGATCTGTCTTGTTCATCCTACGGTGACTCTTCAGGAGAACGGGTCCAGGATGACATAACCAAGTGGGCACGGAGGCTCCCGTAGAGGAACGACGTGAATAGTTGAGGAGTCTTTCATGAGGGGTTGCATTAGTAGCTGTGCACAGCAGTGATCTAATAGAGTGAAGAGCATCAGGTAGGACAGTTTGCCAGTGTTGAATAGGTAGATTGTGCGACTTTAATGTCATTGTAACTGCCTTCCATATAGTACCATTGAACCGCTCCACTTGACCATTGCCTTGAGGGTTGTAGCTTGTTGTTCTGCTGCAGGCAATACCTTTGCTAGCCAAAAACTCCTGAAGTTCGTTACTCATGAACGAGGATCCCCTGTCTGAATGGATATAAGCTGGCATACCAAAAATAGAGAACAACTGTGAAAGACAACTAATAACAGTTGAAGCAGCCATATTTGCACAGGGGAATACAAAGGGAAACCTTGAATATTCATCTACTATGTTAAGGAAATACCTATTCTGATTTGTGCTTGGTAGAGGTCCTTTGAAATCTATATTCAATCTTTCGAAAGGCTGGGTGGATTTTATGAGATGAGTCTTCTCTGGCTGATGAAAGTTTGGCTTGCACTCTGCACATACTCTGCATGCTCTGATCACTTGTCGCACATCTTCCACTGAGTAGGGCATGTTCTTTGATTTGACAAAATGGTACAGGCGTGTAACTCCTGGGTGACACAAAGCCTTGTGGAGAGCTGAGAGTGATTGCAAATCATGACATGCTGCTCCACAGTGGGACCTAGAGAATGCATCAGGTGAGATGTTCTCTTGACCCGGTCGGTACAGAATATCAAAGTCATAACACGATAGTTCCATCCTCCAGCGTAATATCTTGTCATTCTTTATCCTACTTTTGTGCCTCTTGTCGAACATATACATCACGGACCGTTGGTCAGTCCTTATGGTGAAATGTCTACCAGTTAAATAATGCCTCCAGTGGCGAACTGCTTCTATGATGGCCTGGGCTTCCTTTTCTACAGCAGCATAACATTTCTCTGATCCTTGAAAAGTTCTCGAAAAGAAGGCTACTGGTCGTCCTGCCTGAGATAAGACTGCAGCAATGGCAATGTCAGATGCATCCGTTTCCACTTCGAATGGTAGGGACTCATCAATGGCTTGAACTACTGAGTTTTCAATGTCCTGTTTGAGAGTATGGAAAGCGGCTTCTGCTTCCTTTGTCACAGGAAATGTGGTAGCACTCAATGGGCGGACTTTACTTGAATAGTTGTAGATCCATTGTGAGTAATAAGCAAAGAGACCAAGAGTTCTTCGGAGTGACTTTTTGTCTTGAGGCATTGGAAGTTCCCGTAGAGGTCGTAGTCGTTCAGGGTCTGGGAATATTGAACCTCCTTCCACTACATAACCAAGGATGCTAAGCCTTTTAGTTGAAAAAGTGCACTTTTCCTCATTGTAACTGATATTTTTCTTCTTGGCGGCTTCCAAAAACTTATCAAGGTTTGCATCATGTTCCTCCTGGGTCTTGCCACAAATGGTAACATTATCTAAATACGCGTAGGTTCCCATGAGTTGCTCTTCCTGAATGAGTGAATCCATAATTCGTTGGAAGCAGGCTACCCCATTGGTGACTCCAAAAGGGACTCTGGTAAACTGATACAGGCCATCACTAGCCTGAAACGCTGTGTATGGTTTATCTTCATTCCTTATAGGGACTTGATGATAGGCACTCTGCAGATCAATTGTGCTAAACACGTAGTACTGAGCAATTTTGTTCACTGTATCGTCAATTCGAGGTAGAGGGTACCCATCAAGAAGTGTAAATTTGTTGATTGTCTCAGAGTAATCGATAGCCAGTCTCCGTTTCCTATAACCATCTTTAACAACAACAACCTGTGCACGCCAAGGGGAATCACTCGGTTCTATAATACCCTCCTTCAGCAGCCTCTGAGTTTCTTTCTCAATGAACATCCGATCCTCATAAGAATAGCGGCGTGACTTAGCTGATATAGGATGGCAATCCGCGGTAAGATTTGCAAACAGCTTTGGTGGGTCTACCCTTAAAGTGCTAAGTCCACAGACAACAAGAGGAGGCAGTTCACCTCCATATGTTAAGGTGACACTACCATGCAGCTTCTGAAAGTCCTGACCAAGGATAACATCAGAGGACAGTTGTGGCAGAATAGCTAAATGTACATCTTGATAATCCTTTCCATTAACTCTGAGATTTACCTTACAAAACCCTAAGGTCTGAATAGAGAGAGATGTTGATGCCATGGAAACGGTACCTGATGAGTGATGTAGAGTCAAGGAGAGCCGTTTAACTAAGTCAAGGTTGATGAAACTCTCTGAGCTGCCACTATCAATAAGACCATCTACTTCTGTTCCTTTGATGAATACTTTCACAACTGCCTTTGACAGTGAATTTGGAGTAGCCGCAGAAGTCACTGTTGCTAGAGTCGCATGATCACTGGAATGTGTGGAGGCACTAGCTCTTGTTGATGCATTAGCACGACATACTTTAGCAAAGTGACCTTTCTTGTGGCATTTATGGCACATTGCTTCACGAGCAGGACACTTTGGACGTGGATGTCTTGAAAAACCACAAAAGAAACACACCGTACCTGCTGCTGCTGTCACTGAGGCAGGTTCCACAGTAACTTCATTGCAAGAGTCTTGGTCAGGAATTGCAGCACTTACCACTCGAGAAGGCTGAGTGGTACTGTATACTTCAGAATTCTTCTGGGCTGAATCTAGAGCTCTTGCCTGGTCAAAGGCAGCGGCTAAGTCGAGAGTTTTATTCTCCAATAAACGCTGCCTTATTATTGGTGATTGCAGGCCACTGATAAAAGCATCCCTGATGGACTCTTCACAATACTGAGCAGCTGTCACTGCTTGGAAGTGACAGTCCTTACCTAAAATTTTCAGTGCTTGAAAGTATTCCTCTAAGGACTCATCAATCTGCTGGCGGCGAGTTGCAAGGCGATAGCGTGCAAAGATTTCATTTGTAGGTTTAATATACTGAGACTTGAGGGTTTTGATAGCATCTTCGTAGGTATTACACTCAGAAATAGCCTCATATATCTTAGGTGACACAAAATTGATGAGCAGACTTAGTTTATCTAGATCTTCTTTAGGAAGGGCTCCCAAGAAGTTTTCGAAAATCTTAAACCAGTGCTTCCATTCCTGAGCAGCCGTTGATAAGCTGGGGTCACAGTCTAGCCTCTCAGGTTTCAGTAAACGCTCCATGTTGTGATGTAGTCTAGCGCAGGATCACCACCAGGTAGCCCAGGATTCTATGTTCAATAAATTGTTGTGATAGAAACACAGGCCTTATCTCTAGGCTTTATTGAACATAGAATCTTCATAGTACTTCTGCAACAACAAAATATAATGACTAGTACATCTAATAATGGCTTCTACAGGGATGGTGATGTCTTGCATATGTCAAGAGAAAAGTTATAACTACAGGCCACATATTTAAACTCACCATGTAATCTGCATCGCTTATAAATGGATAAAGTAGGAGAGAATCACACACCATGTGTTGGTGCCCATGACACACACCAAACTGTTGTTGTTGTTAAGGGCCCCTAGAGGTGGTGCAGTATTATCCTGCTGCTGCTCCCCACAGGACCAGTATCACTACAAGCATACAACCAGCAGGGCGAGACACTGAGACTTTAGACACTAACCAAAATTAACCACAAATAGGCAAGTGATGTCGTCTGCACAACAATGGAGGTTCCTGCTGGTCGGCTGCTGTCAACTCCTTCAATTTTGTAACTCCTTCAGGAACTTTATCATGCATTCAAGTTTTTATTTTATTTTTCTTTTAAGACTTGGTATTCCCTCTTTTTTCTTTAGTACAGTATTATGGTCATAACAAGTCTGATGATGTTAGCTACATTCACAACACCAACAGCTGGGGATTGACTAATTTTTTCTTACTTTCAGTATTTACTTAATCACTCTTTTATGACCTTATCACTACACTGCTGGTATAACCAACTAACATATGTATTTGTTAATATTTCAGATCACACCGTTAACCCAATTAACTGTTTGGATATTTTGTCAACACTGCGGCCAGCAGCCTGATCAGCTGACTGCTACCCTCCATCACTCACCAATTCATTCAAATTTAAATTGTAAAATTCTTGATCTTATCACATTATTCGCACTCTTGAAAGTTATTACACTCTTGTAGGTATGTTCACTGATTCACTCACGTACGATGACCGCTAATAATATCTTAGGACAGCCACTAGAACGCTAAATCCTGGGAGCACTATTCAGCGATACTGCTTCACGTGTGTGTGTGTGTGTGTGTGCTTGTGGATGTGTATGTGTGTGTAAGATGTAATTGCAAAATGATGATATATTACAAACCTTTGTGCTAGGGAGGATAGGAATAAGACAGGGAAACATGCACCAACAGGGAATACAGTCACAGAAACCCAAGGCAAACGGAAACCAAGCCTGTGCACATACTATGCACTTGGTATCTGCTGGCATGGGAAATCTGGAAAAACAGATGGGACATGCAACTATGACCACCCTAGAAAATGTCATGCCCATATGACAACAGGAAAATGCAAACTCCCTTCCTGTAAGCTTTTTCACCCTGAAATGTGTACCTCTTCAGTACAGGAAAGACTGTGCTATAACTTAAATTGCCAGGCATACCATCTAAAGGGGACAAAAAGATACAAAACATCCAGGCCATGGGAAAACCTGGGTAGCCACAGCCACTCAAGAGGGAGAGGTTTTTTAGTGCAAGGAAGGAAAAAAAACTGGCAGGAAATGGCAGAAATCGTACACCAAATCCAGTCATTCCTGGAGTGGAACCACAGTCGATGGCCTCCACTCCAAACCAACAGATACAGATACTAATGCCGGAAAAAAAATCCCCCCCCCCCAGTACCAACAATACCACCAGTCCGATAACATTCTTCTTTGCAAATATACAGGGTCTAAAGCCAGCAACAAACAACAAAATACCTTTCATCCGTGGACTGCTTGCAGAGGCAAAGGCAATGTTTGCGGCTTTCACTGAGACCCACATAAAGGATCACTTGGACAACGAAATATGGATCCCAGGTTACAACCTATACAGATGTGACAGAGTGAACAGGCAAAAGGGGGGGGGGGTTGGCCTGTACATTGCAGAGTCACTTGTTTGCACAGAACTGCTTAATGCCTCAAATGACGTAGTGGAAGTTTTTAGCAGTAAAGGTCGAGAACCAAAACCTAGTCATTGTGGTAGTCTACAAGCCTCCGGATGCAACATCCCAGCAATTCCAGGAACAGCTGTTAAAAATTGACCACTGTCTGGAAAATCTTCCAGCTCCTGCACCCAACATCTTGCTCCTGGGGGATTTCAACTTAAGGCACCTAAAATGGAGGAATATAGCAAATAATATTGTTGCAGTAATAACACCAGGAGGCAGCTCTGATGAAAACTCACACTCACACGAGCTTTTAAATCTCTGCACAAAATTCAATTTAAACCAGCAAATAATAGAGCCTACTAGACTGGAGAATACACTAGACCTCATCTTCACTAACAATGATGATCTGATAAGAAATGTCACCATATCAAAAACAATATACTCAGATCACAACATAATTGAGGTTCAGACATGTATGCGTGGAGCCCCAGACCGACAAAATGAGACTAGTCACGAGGGAGCATTCACCAAATTCAACTTCAATAACAAAAACATAAAGTGGGACCAAGTAAACCAAGTCCTAACCGATATAAGCTGGGAAGATATACTAAGCAACACAGACCCAAACTTATGCCTAGAACAGATTAACTCGGTGGCAATCGATGTATGCACAAGGCTTATTCCTCTAAGAAAAAGGAGGAGTAGATGTAAAATAGAAAGAGACAGGCGCTCCCTTTACAGGCGACGGAAAAGAATAACAGAGCGGCTAAAAGAGGTCAATATATCTGAAATGCGCAGGGAGACACTGGTCAGAGAAATAGCAAGCATCGAACTTAAGCTAAAAGAATCCTTTAGGAGTCAGGAATCGCGGGAAGAACTAAAAGCCATAAATGAAATCGAAAGAAACCCAAAGTATTTCTTCTCCTATGCCAAATCAAAATCGAGAACAACGTCCAGTATTGGGCCCCTACTTAAACAAGATGGGTCCTACACAGATGACAGCAAGGAAATGAGTGAGCTACTCAAGTCCCAATATGACTCAGTTTTTAGCAAGCCGCTAACCAGACTGAGAGTCGAAGATCAAAATGAATTTTTTATGAGAGAGCCACAAAATTTGATTAACACAAGCCTATCCGATGTTATCCTGACGCCAAATGACTTCGAACAGGCGATAAATGACATGCCCATGCACTCTGCCCCAGGGCCAGACTCATGGAACTCTGAGTTCATCAAGAACTGCAAGAAGCCCCTATCACGAGCCTTTTCCATCCTATGGAGAGGGAGCATGGACACGGGGGTCGTCCCTCAGTTACTAAAAACAACAGACATAGCCCCACTCCACAAAGGGGGCAGTAAAGCAACAGCAAAGAACTACAGACCAATAGCACTAACATCCCATATCATAAAAATCTTTGAAAGGGTCCTAAGAAGCAAGATCACCACCCATCTAGAAACCCATCAGTTACACAACCCAGGGCAACATGGGTTTAGAACAGGTCGCTCCTGTCTGTCTCAACTACTGGATCACTACGACAAGGTCCTAAATGCACTAGAAGACAAAAAGAATGCAGATGTAATATATACAGACTTTGCAAAAGCCTTCGACAAGTGTGACCATGGCGTAATAGCGCACAAAATGCGCGCTAAAGGAATAACAGGAAAAGTCGGTCGATGGATCTATAATTTCCTCACTAACAGAACACAGAGAGTAGTCGTCAACAGAGTAAAGTCCGAGGCAGCTACGGTGAAAAGCTCTGTTCCACAAGGCACAGTACTAGCTCCCATCTTGTTCCTCATCCTCATATCCGACATAGACAAGGATGTCAGCCACAGCACCGTGTCTTCCTTTGCAGATGACACCCGAATCTGCATGACAGTGTCTTCCATTGCAGACACTGCAAGGCTCCAGGCGGACATCAACCAAATCTTTCAGTGGGCTGCAGAAAACAATATGAAGTTCAACGATGAGAAATTTCAATTACTCAGATATGGTAAACATGAGGAAATTAAATCTTCATCAGAGTACAAAACAAATTCTGGCCACAAAATAGAGCGAAACACCAACGTCAAAGACCTGGGAGTGATTATGTCGGAGGATCTCAACTTCAAGGACCATAACATTGTATCAATCGCATCTGCTAGAAAAATGACAGGATGGATAATGAGAACCTTCAAAACTAGGGAGGCCAAGCCCATGATGACACTCTTCAGGTCACTTGTTCTATCTAGGCTGGAATATTGCTGCACTCTAACAGCACCTTTCAAGGCAGGTGAAATTGCCGACCTAGAAAATGTACAGAGAACTTTCACGGCGCGCATAACGGAGATAAAACACCTCAATTACTGGGAGCGCTTGAGGTTTCTAAACCTGTATTCCCTGGAACGCAGGAGGGAGAGATACATGATTATATACACCTGGAAAATCCTAGAGGGACTAGTACCGAACTTGCACACGAAAATCACTCACTACGAAAGCAAAAGACTTGGCAGACGATGCACCATCCCCCCAATGAAAAGCAGGGGTGTCACTAGCACGTTAAGAGACCATACAATAAGTGTCAGGGGCCCGAGACTGTTCAACTGCCTCCCAGCACACATAAGGGGGATTACCAAGAGACCCCTGGCAGTCTTCAAGCTGGCACTGGACAAGCACCTAAAGTCAGTTCCTGATCAGCCGGGCTGTGGCTCGTACGTTGGTTTGCGTGCAGCCAGCAGCAACAGCCTGGTTGATCAGGCGCTGATCCACCAGGAGGCCTGGTCACAGACCGGGCCGCGGGGGCGTTGACCCCCGAAACTCTCTCCAGGTAAACTCCAGGAGCAACACACAGATCTAAAACATGGACACCATTGCCTAACACTAAAAGCAGTCGATGAACACAGACACATATATAGCCCCAGGACACCAAGTGACTCGTTGGTCATTGACCTCTACACCTGGAGTTTACCTGAAGTTTACCTGGAGAGAGTTCTGGGGGTCAACGCCCCCACGGCCGGGACTGTGACCAGGCCTCCTGGTGGATCAGAGCCTGATCAACCAGGCTGTTACTGCTGGCTGCATGCAATCCAACGTACGAGCCACAGCCTGGCTGGTCAGGTACCAACTTTAGGTGCTTGTCCAGTGCCAGCTTGAAGACAGCCAGGGGTCTATTGGTAATCCCCCTTATGTATGCTGGGAGGCAGTTGAACAGTCTCGGGCCCCTGACACTTATTGTATGGTCTCTTAACGTGCTAGTGACACCCCTGCTTTTCAATGGGGGAATGTTGCATCATCTGCCAAGTCTTTTGCTTTCGTTGTGAGTGATTTTTGTGTGCAAGTTCGGTACTAGTCCCTCTAGGATTTTCCAGACGTATATAATCATGTATCTCTCCTGCCTGCATTCCAGGGAATACAGGTTCAGGAACTTCAAGCACTCCCAGTAATTGAGGTGTTTTATCTCCGTTATGCGCGCTGTGAAGGTTCTCTGTACATTTTCTAGATTAGCAATTTCACCTGCCTTGAAAGGTGCTGTTAGTGTGCAGCAATATTCCAGCCTAGATAGAACAAGCGACCTGAAGAGTGTCATCATGGGCTTGGCATCCCTAGTTTTGAAGGTTCTCATTATCCATCCTGTCATTTTTCTAGCAGCTGCAATTGATATAATGTTATGGTCCTTGAAGGTGAAATCCTCCGACATGATCTCTCCCCGGTCTTTGACGTTTGTTTTTCGCTCTATTTTGTGGTCGGAATTTGTTTTGTACTCTGATGAAGTTTTGATTTCCTCGTGTCTACCATATCGGAGTAATTGAAATTTCTCATCATTGAACTTCATATTGTTTTCTGCAGCCCATTGAAAGATTTAGTTGATGTCCGCCTGGAGCCTTCCAGTGTCTGCAATGGAAGACACTGCCATGCAGATTCGGGTGTCATCTGCAAAGGAAAACACGGTGCTGTGGCTGACATCCTTGTCTATGTCAGATATGAGCATGAGAAACAAGATGGGAGCGAGTACTGTGCCTTGTGGAACAGAGCTTTTCACCGTAGCCGCCTCGGACTTTACTCTGTTGACGACTACTCTTTGTGTTCTGTTTGTGAGGAAATTATAGATCCATCTACCAACTTTTCCTCTTATTCCTTTAGCACGCATTTTGTGCGCTATTACGCCATGGTCACACTTGTCGAAGGCTTTTGCAAAGTCTGTATATATTACATCTGCATTCTTTTTGTCTTCTAGTGCTTCTAGGACCTTGTCGTAGTGATCTAATAGTTGAGACAGACAGGAGCGACCTGCTCTAAACCCATGTTGCCCTGGGTTGTGTAATTGATGGGTTTCTAGATCGGTGGCGATCTTGCTTCTTAGGACCCTTTTAAAGATTTCTATGATATGGGATGTTAGTGCTATCGGTCTGTAGTTCTTTGCTGTTGCTTTACTGCCCCCTTTGTGGAGTGGGGCTATGTCTGTTGCTTTTAGTAGCTGTGGGACGACCCCCGTCTCCATGCTCCCTCTCCATAGGATGGTAAAAGCTCGTGATAGGGGCTTCTTGCTAAATTTGCTTGTAACAGATAAGTGAACTATAGATATGTAGATATAAATCCATATGTATTCCTGTTAACCCTTTGGGGCCTAGTTCCTAGGCCTTTTGTGTATCCATATGCTCTCGTGCTACCGTCCACAGGATGGATATGGGGTGCACAATAAACTAGCCACTTCGGTGGCAAAATCTAAAAAAAAAAAATCTTGCAGTTCTTGATGAACACGGAGTTCCATGAGTCTGGCCCTGGGGCAGAGTGCATGGGCATGTCATTTATCGCCTGTTCGAAGTCATTTGGCGTCAGGATAACATCAGATAGGCTTGTGTTAACCAAATTCTGTGGCTCTCTCATAAAAAATTCATTTTGATCTTCGACTCTCAGTCTGGTTAGCGGCTTGCTAAAAACTGAGTCATATTGGGACTTGAGTAGCTCACTCATTTCCTTGCTGTCATCTGTATAGGACCCATCTTGTTTAAGTAGGGGCCCAATACTGGACGTTGTTCTCGACTTTGATTTGGCATAGGAAAAGAAATACTTTGGGTTTCTTTCGATTTCATTTATGGCTTTTAGTTCTTCCCGAGATTCCTGACTCCTGTAAGATTCCTATAGCTTAAGTTCGATGTTTGCTATTTCTCTGACCAGTGTC
Organism: Cherax quadricarinatus; assembly: GCF_038502225.1. NCBI lineage: Eukaryota > Metazoa > Arthropoda > Malacostraca > Decapoda > Parastacidae > Cherax > Cherax quadricarinatus. Next base: position 11,461,415 of record NC_091353.1, read on the forward strand.
TCCCTACGCATTTCAGATATATTGGCCTCTTTTAGCCGCTCTTATTCTTTTTCGTCGCCTGTAAAGGGAGCGCCTGTCTCTTTCTATTTTACATCTACTCCTCCTTTTTCTTAAAGGATAAGCCTTGAGCATACATCGAGTGCCACCGAGTTAATCTGTTCTAGGCATAAGTTGGGGTCTGTGTTGATTAGTCTATCTTCCCAGCTTATATCGGTTATGACTTGCACTAGCACTAGGACTAGCACTAACGAGAAATAGCTCTTTGAGGTCGACATTGCCATTCAAAGCCATACACACAATAGCTACCTCACACACAGACACATATGTACACACACACACGCACATGCACACCCTGGTCACCTCTGACCTCATGGTCTGGTCATTTACCTCTAAACTGATGCTAACCAAAAATAGTTAAATCAAGTCAAGTTATTCAAAGGGAGAAGGGGTGGAGTCATCCTTTCTGTTTTCTGATGCCCTCCACACACACAGTTAATTTCTTTTATTAATTAAACTATTTTTTACTATTATATTTTGTTATAAAGGAAGTCCTTCATTTGAGGGCTCGTCTTGCATGTTGCCCCTTTGCCCCCGGGCCAGGGTGGTGACAGTCACCAGGAGAAGTGTTGGTATTAAGGGTGGTGATGGTCACGAGTAGTGTTGGTGTTAGGGTGGTGACGGTCACGAGGAACAGTGTTGGACACTAGGATATTTCTAGGACACAAAGATATTCCAAGGACACAACCGAGGACTTTAATAAGGATATGTGGGGTACAATCTGGCAAACTTGCGAGATCATGCACTGGACTCATTGGACAGTGAGACCATTCCCTGGGCCCAACAGATAGTGAGACCATTCCCTGGGCCCAACAGATAGTGAGACTATTCCCTGGACTCAACAGACAGCAAGACCACTTCCTGGACTCAACAGTGAGACCATTCCCTGGACTCAACAGAGACCATTCCCTGGACCCAGTGGGCAGTGAGACCATTCCCTGGACTCAACAGACAGCAAGACCATTCCCTGGGTTCATCGGACAGCAAGACCATTCCCTGGACTCAACAGACAGCAAGACCATTCCCTGGGTTCAATGGACAGCAAGACCATTTCCTGGGCTCAACGGACAGCAGGACCATTCCCTGGACTCAATGGACAATAAGACCACTTCCTGGATTAAACGGACAGTGACACCATTCCCTGGACTCGACGGACAGCAAGACAAACCCAACGGAGCGCAAGACCATTCCCTGGACTCAACGGACAACAAAACCACTTCCTGAACTCAACGGACAGTGACACCATTCCATGGATTCAGCAGTGAGACCACTTTCTAAATGGACAGTGAGACCATTCCCTGGAGTCAACGGACAGAAAGACCATTTCCTGGGCTCAACAGACAGCAAGACCACTTCCTGGATTCAACGGACAGTGACACTATTCCCTGGAATCAACGGACATCAAGACAAACTCATCGGACAGCAAGACTATTAGTTGGACTCAGTGGACAGCAAGAACATTCCTTGGGCTCAACTGACAGCAAAACCACTTCCTGGACTCAGCGGACAGTGACATCACTCCCTGGACTCAACAGACAGTGAGACCAATTCCTGGACTCAATGGACAGTGAGACCATTCACTGCACTCACCAGACAGCTAGACCACTCCCGGACTCACCAGACAACTAGATCACTCCCGGACTCACCAGACAGCAAGTCCACTCTCCAGACTCATCAGAGAGCAAGACGACTCCCCAGACAGCAAAACCACTCCCTGAACTGACCAGACAACAAGACCACTCCCCGGACTCACTAGACAGCTAGACCACTCCCGGACTCACCAGACAGTAAGACCACTCCCCGTACTCACCAGACAGCAAGGTGAGTCCCGGACTCACCAGACAGCAAGATCACTCCTGGACTCACCAGACAGCAAGACCACTCCCCGGACTCACCAGACAGCAAGGCCACTCCCCGGACTCACCAGACAGCAAGGCCACTCCCGGACTCACCAGACAGTAAGACCACTCCCGTACTCACCAGACAGCAAGGTGAGTCCCGGACTCACCAGACAGCAAGATCACTCCTGGACTCACCAGACAGCAAGACCACTCCCCGGACTCACCAGACAGCAAGGCCACTCCCCGGACTCACCAGACAGCAAGGCCACTCCCGGACTCACCCGACAGTAAGACCACTTCCCGGACTCACCACACAGTAAGTCCACTTTCCGGACTCACCAGACAGCAAGGCTACTCCCCAGACAACAAGATCACTCCTGGACTCACCAGACAGCAAGATCACTCCTGGATTCACCAGACAGCAAGATCACTCCCGGACTCACCAGACAGCAAGGCCACTCACCGGACTCACCAGGCAGCAAGGCCACTCCCGGACTCACCAGACAGCAAGATCACTCCCGGATACACCAGACAGTAAGGCTACTCCCCAGACAACAAGACCACTTCCCGGACTCACCAGACAGCAAGGCCACTCCCGGACTCACCAGACAGCAAGGCCACTTCCCGGACTCACCAGACAGCAAGACCACTCCCAGACTCACCAGACAGCAAGACCACTTCCAGACTCACCAGACAGCAAGACCACTTCCCAGACTCACCAGATAGCAAGACCACTTCCCTGACTCACCAGATAGCAAGAACACTTCCAGACTCACCAGACAGCAAGACCACTCCCCGGACTCACCAGACAGCAAGACCACTTCCCAGACTCACCAGACAGCAAGACCACTCCCCGGACTCACCAGACAGCAAGACCACTTCCCAGACTCACCAGACAGCAAGACCACTTCCCAGACTCACCAGACAGCAAGACCACTTCCCAGACTCACCAGACAGCAAGACCACTTCCTGGGCACACCAGACAGCAAGACCACTTCCCGGACTCACCAGACAGCAAGGTCACTCCCCGGACTCACCAGATAGCAAGACCACTTCCCAGACTCACCAGACAGCAAGACCACTTCCTGGGCTCACCAGACAGCAAGACCACTTCCCGGACTCACCAGACAGCAAGGTCACTCCCCGGACTCACCAGACAACAAGACCACTTCCTGGACTCACCAGACAGCAAGACCACTTCCCGGACTCACCAGACAGCAAGGCCACTCCCGGACTCACCAGACAGCAAGACCACTCCCCGGACTCACCAGACAGCAAGACCACTTCCCAGACTCACCAGACAGCAAGACCACTCCCCGGACTCACCAGACAGCAAGACCACTTCCCAGACTCACCAGACAGCAAGACCACTTCCCGGACTCACCAGACAGCAAGGCCACTCCCGGACTCATCAGACACCAAGATCACTCCCGGACTCACCAGACACCAAGATCACTCCCAGACTCACCAGACACCAAGACCACTTCCCGGACTCACCAGACAGCAAGACCACTTCCCAGACACCAAGACCACTTCCCAGACTCACCAGACAGCAAGACCACTTCCCAGACTCACCAGACAGCAAGACCACTTCCCAGACTCACCAGACAGCAAGACCACTTCCCAGACTCACCAGACAGCAAGACCACTTCCCAGACTCACCAGACAGCAAGACCACTTTCCAGACTCACCAGACAGCAAGACCACTTCCCAGACTCACCAGACAGCAAGACCACTTCCCAGACTCACCAGACAGCAAGACCACTTCCCAGATTCACCAGATAGGAAGGCCACTTCCCGGACTCACCAGATAGCAAGACCACTTCCCAGACTCACCAGACAGCAAGACCACTTCCTGGGCTCACCAGACAGCAAGACCACTTCCCGGACTCACCAGACAGCAAGGTCACTCCCCGGACTCACCAGACAACAAGACCACTTCCTGGACTCACCAGACAGCAAGACCACTTCCCGGACTCACCAGACAGCAAGACCACTCCCGGACTCACCAGACAGCAAGACCACTCCCCGGACTCACCAGACAGCAAGACCACTTCCCAGACTCACCAGACAGCAAGACCACTCCCCGGACTCACCAGACAGCAAGACCACTTCCCAGACTCACCAGACAGCAAGACCACTTCCCGGACTCACCAGACAGCAAGGCCACTCCCGGACTCATCAGACACCAAGATCACTCCCGGACTCACCAGACACCAAGATCACTCCCAGACTCACCAGACACCAAGACCACTTCCTGGACTCACCAGACAGCAAGACCACTTCCCAGACTCACCAGACACCAAGACCACTTCCCAGACTCACCAGACAGCAAGACCACTTCCCAGACTCACCAGACAGCAAGACCACTTCCCAGACTCACCAGACAGCAAGACCACTTCCCAGACTCACCAGACAGCAAGACCACTTCCCAGACTCACCAGACAGCAAGACCACTTCCCAGACTCACCAGACAGCAAGACCACTTCCCAGACTCACCAGACAGCAAGACCACTTCCCAGACTCACCAGACAGCAAGACCACTTCCCAGACTCACCAGACAGCAAGACCACTTCCCAGACTCACCAGACAGCAAGACCACTTCCCAGACTCACCAGACAGCAAGACCACTTCCCAGATTCACCAGATAGGAAGGCCACTTCCCGGACTCACCAGATAGCAAGACCACTTCCCAGACTCACAGACAGCAAGACCACTTCCTGGGCTCACCAGACAGCAAGACCACTTCCCGGACTCACCAGACAGCAAGGTCACTCCCCGGACTCACCAGACAACAAGACCACTTCCTGGACTCACCAGACAGCAAGACCACTTCCCGGACTCACCAGACAGCAAGACCACTCCCAGACTCACCAGACAGCAAGACCACTCCCCGGACTCACCAGACAGCAAGACCACTTCCCAGACTCACCAGACAGCAAGACCACTCCCCGGACTCACCAGACAGCAAGACCACTTCCCAGACTCACCAGACAGCAAGACCACTTCCCGGACTCACCAGACAGCAAGGCCACTCCCGGACTCATCAGACACCAAGATCACTCCCGGACTCACCAGACACCAAGATCACTCCCAGACTCACCAGACACCAAGACCACTTCCCGGACTCACCAGACAGCAAGACCACTTCCCAGACTCACCAGACACCAAGACCACTTCCCAGACTCACCAGACAGCAAGACCACTTCCCAGACTCACCAGACAGCAAGACCACTTCCCAGACTCACCAGACAGCAAGACCACTTCCCAGACTCACCAGACAGCAAGACCACTTCCCAGACTCACCAGACAGCAAGACCACTTCCCAGACTCACCAGACAGCAAGACCACTTCCCAGACTCACCAGACAGCAAGACCACTTCCCAGACTCACCAGACAGCAAGACCACTTCCCAGACTCACCAGATAGCAAGACCACTTCCCAGACTCACCAGACAGCAAGACCACTTCCCGGACTCACCAGACAGCAAGACCACTTCCCAGACTCACCAGACAGCAAGACCACTTCCCAGACTCACCAGATAGCAAGACCACTTCCCAGACTCACCAGACAGCAAGACCACTTCCCGGACTCACCAGATAGCAAGACCACTTCCCAGACTCACCAGACAGCAAGACCACTTCCCGGACTCACCAGATAGCAAGACCACTTCCCAGACTCACCAGACAGCAAGACCACTTCCCAGACTCACCAGACAGCAAGACCACTTCCCGGACTCACCAGACAGCAAGACCACTTCCCAGACTCACCAGACAGCAAGACCACTTCCCAGATTCACCAGACAGCAAGACCACTTCCTGGACTCACCAGACAGCAAGACCACTTCCCGGACTCACCAGACAGCAAGATGAGCAAAACCAGTCGGGCAGTTAGATACGGATGGATCAAGGGATATCTGCCCCAACCACAGAAATACATGTACTTGGATGGTGAAAAATTAAGTTTATTTAGGCACAGGTACACAATTACAGTGGTCCCTCGATTATCGACGGTAATCCGTTCCTGGAAGCCGGTCGATTATCGAAATGGTCGATTTACGAATCAATTTTCCCCATAAGAAATAATGTAAATTCAATTAATCCGTTCCTGACACCCAGAAGTATTAAAACAAAAAAATTTTTTACATGAAATATTCATGTAGTACATAAACAATACAATGGGAAATGATGAATGGAACATTAACAGCATAACACTTACCTTTATTGGAGATTCTTCTTAGTGTATGGGAGACTGGAGGAGGAGGAGAGAGTGGATTGTTTATAGTTTGGAAGGGGAATCCCCTTCCAGCAACACCTCAGGTACCATTTGCTTTTCTGGGGTTGCTTCTTTTCTCTGTTTCTTAATGCCACTAGGACCAGCTTGAGAGTCACTGGAGTCCTGTCTCGTAAAATAACTGTGCAGAGAGCTCTGTTTCTGGCGTCTCTTTAAAACTACCCTAAAATGGGCCAAGACTCTGTCACTGTACAAGTTGCCGATATGGCTTGCAACATCCTTCTCTGGGTGATGTTTCTCCATAAATCTTTCCATCTTACCCCACATAGTAAAAATCTCCTTAATTTCTGAAGAAGGCACCTTCTTCCATCTCTCTTCCTTCTCCTCTGCAGCAAGATTCTGAGCTGCGATCTGTTGCTCTTCCTGCTGAAGCTCTTGCAGCTCCTCAATGGTTAGCTCTTTGTTGTGGTCCTCCACCAACTCTTCCACATCCTCCAAACTCACATCCAACCCCATGGAACTCCCCAGTGCCACAATAGAGTTCAAAACTGACATAGGCTCATCAGGGTCAGCCCCAAACCCTTCCAAATCCCTCTTGTCGACACAATCTGGCCACAATTTTCTCCAAGCAGAGTTCAAAGTCCTGGTAGACACTCCCTCCCAAGCCTTACCTATAAGGCTTACACAATGGAAAATACTGAAATGTTAACATAAGAACATAAGAAAGGAGGAACACTGCAGGAGGCCTGCTGGCCCATACTAGGCAGGTCCTTTACAATTCATCCCACTAACAAAACATTTGCCCTACCCAATTTTCAATGCCACCCAAGAAATAAGCTCTGATGTGAAAGTCCCACTCAAATCCAACCCATCCCACTCATGTACTTATCCAACCTAGATTTGAAACTACCCAAAGTCCCAGCCTCAATAACCCAACTAGGTAGACTGTTCCACTCATCAACTACCCTATTTCCAAACCAATACTTTCCGATGTCCTTTCTAAATCTAAACTTATCTAATTTAAATCCATTACTGCGCGTTCTCTCTTGGAGAGACATCCTCAAGACCTTATTAATATCCCCTTTATTAATACCTATCTTCCACTTATACACTTCGATCAGGTCTCCTCTCATTCTTCGTCTAACAAGTGAATGTAACTTAAGAGTCTTCAATCTTTCTTCATAAGGAAGATTTCTGATGCTATGTATTAATTTAGTCATCCTACGCTGAATGTTTTCTAACGAATTTATGTCCATTTTGTAATACGGAGACCAGAACTGAGCTGCATAATCAAGGTGAGGCCTTACTAATGATGTATAAAGCTGCAGTATGACCTCTGGACTTCTGTTGCTTACACTTCTTGATATAAATCCCAGTAATCTATTTGCCTTATTACGTACGCTTAGGCATTGCTGTCTTGGTTTAAGGTTGCTGCTCACCATAACCCCCAAGTCCTTTTCGTAATCTGTATGGCTAAGTTCTACATCATTTAATTTATAAGTACTAGGGTTATGGGCACTCCCAAGCTTCAGAACCTTGCATTTATCTACATTGAACTGCATCTGCCACTTTTCTGACCAAGAATAGAGTTTGTTTAAATCCTCCTGAAGTTCCCTAACATCTACGTTTGAATCAATTATCCTACCTATCTTTGTGTCATCGGCGAATTTGCTCATATCACTAGTAATTCCCTCATCAAGATCATTGATATATATTATAAATAACAACGGGCCCAAGACTGATCCCTGTGGAACGCCACTTGTTACAGATCCCCACTCGGATTTAACCCCATTTATGGACACTCTCTGCTTCCTGTCAGTGAGCCATGACTCGATCCACGAGAGCACTTTTCCCCCAATGCCATGAGCTGCCACTTTCTTTAACAGTCTATGGTGCGGAACTCTATCAAAAGCCTTACTAAAATCTAAGTAAATAATATCAAATTCTTTATTGTGGTCAACAGCCTCAAAAGCTTTACTGAAGAAAGTTAATAAATTAGTTAGACAAGACCGGCCTCTTGTGAATCCATGCTGAGTATCATTAATCAAGCTATGCTTATCGAGATGGCTTCTTATAATCTCAGCTATAATTGACTCTAGTAATTTGCCTACAATTGAGGTCAGGCTTATTGGGCGGTAATTTGACGGTAACGACTTGTCCCCTGTTTTAAAAATAGGAATTACATTAGCCATCTTCCACATATCAGACACTACACCTGTTTGAAGAGATAAATTAAAAATATTAGTTAATGGTTCACAGAGTTCCATTTTGCATTCCTTAAGAACCCTTGAAAAAACCTCATCAGGACCCGGCGACTTATTTTGCTTCAGTCTGTCTATCTGCCTCACAACCATCTCACTAGTGACTGTGATGTTACATAATTTATCTTCTTCTAGCCCACTGTAAAAATTAATTACTGGAATATTGTTAGTGTCTTCCTGTGTAAAAACTGAGAGAAAATAATTATTTAAAATCAAGCACATTTCATTCTCATTGTCAGTAAGGTGCCCATAGTTATTTTTAAGGGGACCTATCTTATCTCTAACTTTTGTTCTATAGACCTGGAAAAAACTTTTTGGGTTAGTTTTAGAATCCCTAGCAACTTTAATTTCATAGTCCCTTTTAGCTTTTCTTATCCCCTTTTTAATGTCCCTCTTAATGTCAATATACTGATTCATAAGATGACCCTCACCTCTTTTGATACGCCTATAAATTCCTTTCTTATGCCCTAGTAGATATTTGAGCCTATTATTCATCCATTTTGGGTCATTTCTATTTGATCTAATTTCTTTATATGGGATAAACGCTCTTTGAGCAGCATGTATAGTGTTCAGAAAACTGTCATATTGATAGCTCTCTTCGTTACCCCAGTCAACAGATGATAAGTGTTCTCTAAGCCCATCGTAATCTGCTAAGCGAAAATCTGGGACTGTTACTGAGTTATCGCTACTATCGTACTTCCATTCAATGCTAAATGTAATTGATTTGTGGTCGCTAGCACCCAGTTCCTCTGAAATTTCTAAATTATTAACAAGGGATTCATTGTTTGCCATAACTAAGTCAAGCAGGTTATTTCCCCTTGTAGGTTCTGTCACAAACTGCTTCAAAAAACAATCCTGAAATACTTCTAAGAAGTCGTACGATTCTAAATTCCCAGTCAAGAAATTCCAATCAACATGACTAAAGTTAAAGTCTCCTAGAATTACTACATTATCGTGCCTTGTGGCCTTAACAATTTCCTCCCATAGTAGTTTCCCTTGGTCCCTATCTAAGTTAGGGGGACGGTATATCACTCCTAAAATCAGTTTTTCATGCCCCTCTGAAAATTCTATCCAAACAGACTCTGTATGTGTTACTTCAGACTTAATACCCGTTTTTATGCAACAGTTCAAGCGATCTCGGACATACAATGCCACCCCACCCCCCCTCCCAATACTTCTATCTTCTTGGAACAATTTAAAACCCTGAATATGACATTCCGCAGGCATGTCCCGACTTTTTGAATTAAACCACGTCTCAGTTAAGGCAAATACATCAATGTTACCTACACTAGCAACTAATCTCAACTCGTCCATCTTATTCCTAGCACTACGGCAATTAGCATAATAAACATTGAAAGACTCTCCTTTCTCTTTACCCTTCCTGCTCATTTCTATTTTCCTACTAAACCTATTACTGTCCTTATCACCCAAGGTCCCTGGCTTTTCAATATCTATCTCGTTCTTATTATTACTAGTTTCCCTAGAACTCGTAATATTACTACACTGGGACTTCACTGTTTTCCTGCCAAAACCCATACCACTAACTATTCCTAGTTTAAAGTCCTAACTGCTCCCTCCACTGCAGTTGCCAGTGCTTCCACCCCACACCTAGATAAGTGAACCCCATCCCTAGCATACATGTCATTTCTGCCATAGAAGAGGTCCCAGTTGTCAATGAATGTTACCGCATTTTCCTTACAGTATTTGTTCAGCCAGCAATTGACACCAATTGCCCTGGACAACCATTCACTTCCAACTCCCCTCCTTGGCAAAATACCACATATGAGAGGGTTCCCACCCTTACTTCTAATTATTTCTATTGCTGACCTATACCTGCTAATCAGGTCCTCACTCCTACGTCTGCCAACATCGTTGCCTCCAGCACTGAGACAGATAATAGGATTGCTCCCATTACCTCTCATGATGTCATCCAGACGGCTAACAATATCCTCCATCCCAGCCCCAGGAAAGCAAACTCTCTGTCTCCTACTCCTGTCCTTCAAGCAGAACGCCCTATCCATATACCTAACTTGGCTATCCCCAACAACAACAATATTCTTACCTTCCTTAATGTCTTTCGTCGTGTCGTTCCCAGTAGTCAACTCACATTCGTCGGGTAGCACTGAGAATGTATTGGATGTTTCCACAACAGTTTCCACGGCAGTCTCTTTCTTCTTCATCGTTTCTACCTTTCCATTCGTCTTCTTAATCGTCAACTTCTTTCCCTGCTGTCCAGCCACTGACCAGTTTCCCTTCTTGACCTGAGGACTCAAAACAGGAGGACTACGAATCTTCTTGTTTTCCTCGGTCAATCGCCTAATTTCCAAATTCGCCAACCTCAATTCTTCCTTAAGCTGTTGGTAAAGTTGCTCGATGGAGGGCATCTTGCTTCAATTCTAGAGAGCGCGCAAACAGGTCTTCACAGAGCCAAGTACACGTCAACACTGCGCAAATGCCAACTCAATCAGGAGCTACTGCGCAGCACGTCCGCACGGCCCAATAGCGTGTGAGTGTCTGAGGTCACATTGAAGCACCTTTCAAACATTGCTTTGGTGTACAGTTTTTTAAAGTTTGCAATGACCTGCTGGTCCATGGGTTGGAGGAGAGGAGTGGTATTCGGGGGCAAGAACTTTACTGAGATGAACCCAAACTCCTTCAGAATTAGGTCATCCAAGTTTGGTGGATGAGCAGGTGCATTGTCCATTACTAGCAGGCACTTGAGATCCAATTTCTTCTCCAGGAGGTAATTCTTCACACTAGGGCCAAACACTTCGTTGAACCACTCTACAAAAATTTCCCTCGTGACCCATGCCTTATTATTAGATTTCCAAAACACACACAATTTACTCTTCATAACATTATTTTTCTTAAATGCTCTGGGATTTTCAGAATGGTACACTAGTAACGGCTTCACTTTGAAATCCCCACTAGCATTAGCACAGAACATTAGCGTCAGTCTGTCTTTCATACGCTTGTGTCCTGGCATTGACTTTTCCTCTTGTGTAATGAAGGTCCTCTTTGGCATTTTCTTCCAGAAGAGGCCTGTTTCGTCACAATTGAACACTTGTTCAGGTTTCAGTCCTTCAGCCTCTATGTACTCCTGGAATTCATGCACATATTTTTCAGCCGCCTTGTGGTCCGAACTGGCAGCCTCACCATGCCTTACCACACTGTGTATGCCAGTACGCTTCTTAAATCTCTCAAACCAGCCTTTGCTGGCCTTAAAATCACTCACTTCACCACTATTTGCAGGCAATTTATTTACCAAATCTTCATGCAACTGCCTAGCCTTTTCACAAATAATCGAGGTCATAAGACTGTCTCCTGCTAATTGTTTCTCATTTATCCACACCAATAATAACTTCTCAACCTCTTCCATTACTGGTGATCTCATTTTTGTCAGCATATTTACCCCCTTTGCAACAACAGCGTCCTTGATTTCCTTTCTCATGGCTATGATGGAAGATATGGTTGAATGATTTTTGTTATACATCCTCGCCAGTTCGCCCACACGTACGCCACTATCATATTGTTCAATGATGTTTTTCTTAAATTCAATGGTATTTCTCACCTTCTTTACCAAAGGTTTGGCACTAGGAGCTTTCTTTGGAGCATGGTAGCTTATTTAGCACTTAAATAACTTGCAAGCACTAAAATAAATGAAATATTATGAAATATTTCACTGGAGCACGTGAGAGGACCGCCGCTAACTGGTAAACAATGGCACACTGGCTGGGAAGGAAGGCTGAGGCAGGTCGAGGCCCGCTTACCTCGTGCATACGCGTCTGGGACGACGGGTCGAGACGGGTCGATAAACGAATTTCGGTCAATTTCCGAGTCAATATTTTGTCGAAAAAACCGGTTGATTTCCGAAATGGTCGACTTTCAGGCCGGTCGATTATTGAGGGACCACTGTACAACCATCATAGTTTAAGAGGTGTAAACTTCCTAGGATAAGCCCCTCAAAAACGTTAAAATGACTTATTCCCACTGGGATCCTGGAGGAAGGTTGGCAGGAAGTATGATCCTGGATGTCCACGAGGAGACGAAGTGTTTCCTAACCTCACAATGGGCAAGATAATTATTTTTATTATAGGGGAGTGCTAGACCTATAGGGATTATATAGTGCCTGTTGGGGGAAGGGGATGGAAGGCATTCAGGCTCAATTTGGGGAACGAGCACAGATCCAGTTCCCTAGATCAAGAGCCCCTCACCAGCATCAAGGAACCTCCCTTAAGGCATCGGGTGAGACAGACCATCCGTCAGCCACACTGAAATACACAGTATTCTATTGGCTTTCTTTTGAGCTCAACAATATTTCATGACATGTAAACTATATTTTCTATATGCTGTTATAATTCATATAAAGAGGAATTATGTACTGTAGCTTACGAGAGAATTTTACAAAGCAGAAGTGTTATAAGAAGAGTAGAGTATATGGAGAGTAAAAGAAAATGAAGAGAGTACAAAAGGAGAGCAGATGATAGCGTGGGAGAGGCACTGTCAAGAAATTTTAATGAAAATAAGAAAAAAAATTTGGAGTGAGTTAAACAAGTTAGCAAAGCCTAGGAAATGATTGGATTTGTCAGTTAAAAACAGAGTAGGGAAGTTATCGAAATAGATGATTTTCGAATCAATTTTCCCCATAAGAAATAATGTAAATACAATTAATCTGTTCCTGACACCCAGAAGTATTAAAAAAAAAATGTTTTACATGAAATATAGATGTAGTACATAAACAATAAAATGGGACATGATGAATGAAACATTAACAGCATAACACTTACCTTTATTGGAGATTCTTCTTAGTGTATGGAAGACTGGAGGAAGAGAGAGATTGGATTAGTTACTGTTTGGAAGGGGAATCCCCTTCTATCAACACCTCAGGTACCAAGTCCTTTTCTGGGGTTACATACTTCTCTGTTTCTTAATGCCACTAGGACCAGCTTGAGAGTCACTGGAGTTCTGTCTCGCAAAAAAAGTGTCCAGAGAACTCTGTTTTTGGCATCTCTTTAAAACTTCCCTAAAATGTTCCAAGACTCTGTCACTGTACAAGTTGCCAATATGATGTTTCCCCAAAAACCTTTCCATCCTACCCCACATTTCAAAAATCTCCTTAATTTCTGAAGAAGGCACCTTCTTCCATCTCTCTTCCTTCTCCTCTGCAGCAAGATTCTGAGCTGTGATCTGTTGCTCTTCCTGCTGAAGCTCTTGCAGCTCCTCAGTGGTTAGCTCTTCGTTGTGGTCCTCCACCAGCTCTTCCACATCCTCCAAACTCACATCCAACCCCAAGGAACTCCCCAGTGCCACAATAGAGTTCACAAATGACCTAGGCTCATCAGGGTCAGCTGCAAACTCTTCAAAATCCCTCTTGTGGACACAATCTGGCCACAATTTTTTCCAAGCAACAACAGCTTCCTTGGTTTCCTTTTTCTTTGCCACGATGGAAGATATGGTTGTATGAGGTTTGTTATACATCCTGGCCAGTTTGGCCACACGTACGCCACTTTCATATTGTTCAATGATTTTTTCTTAAATTCAATCGTATTTCTCACCTTCTTTACCAAAGGCTTGGCACTAGGAGCTTTCTTTGGAGCCATGGTAGCTTATTTAGCACTTACAAGCACTAAAATGAATGGAATATTATGAAATATTTCGTATGAACAAGTGAGGGGACCGTCGCTCACTGGTAAACAATGGCACACTGGCTGGGAAGGGAGGCCGAGGCAGCTCAGAGCTGTGAGTACGCGTCTAGGACAAACGACGATTAGCGATTGAACCGACCATTTGCGAGCCAATGTTTGGACGAAAATAACGCGACGATTTCCGAAAAGGATGACTATTGAGCCCAACGATTATCGAGAGACCACTGTGGAATGATGTGGAGAGCGTATAAATCTGTAGGGGAAGGAAGGCGGGGTAGGGGTTGTCCTCGAAAAGGTTGGAAGGAGGGGGTAAAAGTTTTGTGGGCGAGGGGCTTGGACTTCCAGCGTGTGTGAGCATGTTAGATAGGAGTGAATGGAGACGAATGGTATTTGGGACCTGATGAGCTGTTGGAGTGTGAGCAGGGTAATATTTAGTGAAGGGATTCAGGGAAGCCAGTTATTTTTATATAGTCGGACTTGAGTCTTGGAAATGGGAAGTACAATGTCTGCACTTTAAAGGAGGGGTTTTGGGATATTGGCAGTTTGGAGGGATATGTTGTGTATCTTTACATGTATATGCTTCTAAACTGTTGTATTCTGAGCACCTCTGCAAAAACAGTGATTATGTGTGAGTGAGGTGAAAGTGTTTTATGATGATGAAAGTACTTTCTTTTTGGGGATTTTCTTTCTTTTTAGGTCACCCTGCCTTGGTGGGAGATGGCCGACTTGTTAAAAAAAAAAAAAGATATATATGTACTCATCTAACTGTGGTTGCAGGGGTCAATTCATAGCTCCTGGTTCCACCTCTTCACTGGTCGCCACTAGGTCTACTCTCTCCCTGCTCCATGTGTGTGTGTGTGTACTCACCTAGTTCTCACCTAGTTGTGGTTGCAGGGGTCGAGTCACAGCTCCTGGCCCTGCCTCTTCACTGGTTGCTACTGTGTTTGTGTGTGTGTGTGTGTACTTTTTTCCACACCCATACATATTCTGTCTACTAGTGTCAAGACTGAGAAAATGAAGAAAATATAATGGCACAATACCATTACTGAAACAACACACAGACAACTCGCATATAACTATGGGATTTCAACACGCACTCAAGTGTCACCCATTACTGTATAAACATTGTATCATGTTGAAATAAACATGTATTTGCATGACTACATTTGGATTCAATTTGGACCATTAACTATAGTGTGAATGGTCGCTGGACGAAGTCGAACCGCAACGTCATTGTAAGTTTCTTTCTCCTGTGTGCGAGTTATTTGTGAACAATACTGTAGAAAAAGATACAGAGTTAAATATAACCTTAACTGATGACATTTTGCCCATGATGTGGACTTGATCAATTCAGAGATGTGTTCATGACTTGATAAACCACATTCTGTGGGGAAACATTGCCCACACACAGTAACTGCAATTCAACTCTTTTCATTTTGTAAAGTAAAAGGACACAAGTGCAACTAATGTGACATTTTATTGTGGCAACGTTTCGCTCTCCAGGAGCTTTGTCAAGCCGATACAAACAGTATATGGACACAGAGGGTATATAAAGGCTCAGAGTGAGGGGCAATACTAGTGAGGTACCATTTCAATGTTCACTAGTGGTAGTAGTAGTAGTAGTAGTAGTAGTGACAAAAGTTGTAGTAGTAGTAGTAATACAATATGGTAGAGCAATTAATTCGTACATGAGTAAAAGGATATAAAAGCTATTACTTGGGTAACATAAAATAGGTTGGACAAATATAGACTGTCTATATAATAGGTTGGACAAATATAGACTGTCTATATAATAGGTTGGACAAATATAGACTGTCTATATAATAGACAGTCTAAATTTGTCCATCCTATTTTATGTTACCCAAGTAATAGCTTTTATACCCTTTCACTCATGTACGAATTAATTGCTCTACCATATTGTATTACTACTACTACTACAACTTTTGTCACTACTACTACTACTACTACTACCACTAGTGAACATTGAAATGGTACCTCACTAGTATTGCCCCTCACTCTGAGCCTTTATATACCCTCTGTGTCCATATACTGTTTGTATCGGCTTGACAAAGCTCCTGGAGAGCGAAACGTTGCCACAATAAAATGTCACATTAGTTGCACTTGTGTCCTTTTACTTTACATATTGTCGGTAATTCTACCAACATTATTACAATCTTTTCATTTTCTAATTGCCATGTACCATGCTACACTTTCCTTCTTTTATTTATTCCTACAAAGTGCATAATTCCAGTGACACAGAACTAGTAAGCACAAGTGACAGACTTTAATCTGCTTGGGTTTGATATACTGTAAGTCACTTTGACTTTTGTGAGTTATCCTGGAGGGTAATTTAAACTAGATTAAGACAAAAATTTATTTCGACATGATATTATTATAATCAAAACTAAGTGGTAAACCCACAAGGGTCATACAGCACTGCATCAGCATGATACAATGGGTGATATTTCGTTATGCATGCACAAAACCTATATGTAGTTATGCAGAGCATTTCGGGCAAACTTAAGCCTTACTTAAGACTACTGTACTTATGTATCTGTATCTAAGTAAACTTACTTACATTATATTCATTGTATTTACTTTTATCCTATATCTCTTTAAATTTCTTGCATACATATATGTACAATAATAATAATCTTTATTGCTACCAGTACATGATACAACTTATACAGACCATAGCTGACATTAATGACATACATACTATACAGAAAGCCACTGGTTATGCAGAGCATTTCATGCACTGTGTATTATGTCTGATGTGTTCTATTAGGTTCAGATTTTAGTTTGCTCGAAAACTACACAAACCGGGGGCTTTCCATAGGTAATATCAAATGTTATCCAATCTTGCAACATTAGTCTGCCCGAAATGCACTGTATGCCAGTGGCTTTCTTTTCTGCCTAACGCTGTTTTATTACATGTAAACTACATTACCTATATACTACAGAAAATAAATAAATTATTTATATTTTTGTATTCATATGTACTGTATCTTTTGGAAATACTTAAAAGTTTGTAATTACAGCTGTCTCTCCATCATGTCTGTATGATATAGCATTACAGACACAGGTTGATGCTGTGCCTCAATCCATGCTTCAGGGAGATTATTATTATCAAATCCAAGTGTTAAACCCACCAGGGACTTTAGGGAGAACCCCACCTTAAACCACATATAAGGAATCAAAACCTTTAATTTCTGAAAAAAATAACATGCAAAAAAATAACAATAGGTCAAAATTTTATAATAATACTAATGATAATAATAGTAATAATAATCGAGACTTGAGCAACTATGAAGACTAAGCTTCAAAGGTTTATATATGTAAATAAAAACATTTATTTTACCAAAGGCTTCCTTAAAACTTTCTCTCTTCTTTTTAAGTCACCCTACCTAGGTGAGATGTGGCCGGTGTGTTGAAAGAAAGAAGTAGGCTTTCTTATAAATCTATCCTATATAGCGCACAATTTTTTGCTGGTGCAACTGGAAATACCCTGGCATGATAGTGGCTTTCTTTGTACTTAACAAATCAAAACTGTAATTACATATCGTAACCTTTGCAAAAAAATAAAATCTTTATCTTTATACCATGCACTATGAAGGCCTTTACACATGTTCAATTTTTGATCCACTTTTTCAATTTCGTTAACAAAAAAATCGCACTATACCAAGGAGCTTCACTAGAGCTTGCTGTTGTTGTGCTTTTTATGATTCTTATATCACACACACACACACACACACAAAAAAAAAAAAAGATAAACTGCACACACAAGAAATGAAAACAGAGTTGACCCTGCTGGAGTCTGAGAGGTGAGTTTGGGTTAAGAATATAAGTCATAATACCATGGTTGGAAGAATTCACAACCCTCAATACCGGGGTCAGGACAATTCACAACCCACAACACTGGGGTCAGGACGATTCACAACCCACAACACCGGGGTCAAGACAATTCACAACACACAACATTGGGGTCAGGACAATTCACAACCCACAACACCAAGGTGAGGACAATTCACAACCCACAACATCAGGGTCAGAACCATTCACAACCCACAATACCGGGGTCAGGACCATTCACAACCCACAATACCGGGGACAGGACAATTGACAATCCACAACAAAATTACAGTATCATTCACACTAAATACAAAATACAGCAGAACCCCCGTATCCACTGATTCGGTATCTGTGGTTTCAGTTATCCACGGTGTACTGTGGCCCAAAAATACCTCTTAATTTTTCATAATAATGGCCCCAAAGCACAAAAGTAGAGAAGCTGGCAGTTCTTCAAAGCCTAAGAGAAGCTGTGAAATGCCTCCCTTCAGTGAAAAAGTGATAATTCTCCACTTATCATGTATAACTTATCATTTAAACTTCATAATATGTATGTGTAGAACTTATATATAGGATTTGCTACTATCTGTGGTTTCGGTATCCACAGCAGGTCCTTGGAGCATATCCCCTATAGATACAGGGGCCCTACTGTATACCCTTTGTGAAGAAAAATATAATATACTGCAAATGCATGTAGGTTAAGTGCCAGGAACTGCATAAACATCTCCGAGTGTCAACGTTATTACATGGAACAGTGACAATGTTGTCAGTGGTGCTACCCTATTGTACAAAATTTATCAGGTTTTCGAAAAAGTGCAGCCAAACTCTCGATATTACAGACAGTGAAGCATGAATCAGCATAACGTTAAATTACCAGCAAAATCTGGGTACTATCATAGCATGGAATTTTTTCCTGCCCAACCTAAGCTGCCTATAAGATATGAGTGGAGACACAGCTCTGCCCAAACTGCCACTCACACCACCAACAGTTGATATTTGGGAGAATCACTGACCTTACACACTGTGTTCATCAGATGACTAGCTGTTTTCAAGAGGGAGCTGGACAGGCACCTAAAGTAAATACCTGACCACCTGGGTTGTGGTTCATATGTTCATTTGTGCAGTCAGCAGTAACAGCCTGGTTCATCAGGTCCTGATCCACCATGAGGCCTAGACATGGACTGGGCTGTGGGGGCACTGACCCCCAAAACACCCTCCAGATATACCCAAAGGGGTCTTATAAAAGCCTTTTGTGATATCTACTATCCTTATTTTTTTATAGTGCTGCTCACAGGATGAGCACAAATGCAAAATAAACCAGACATTTATGCAGCATACCTAACTAAAGGCACCTTCTTTGAAGTAGCACATGTTAGATAAAAATCAGAATATATGTTTAATGAAAAATACTTCATTATCTGTGGAGAAACAAAAATTAACATTTTTTATACATATTGCAATATACAGTACATACATATATCTTTCTTTCTTTCAACACACTGGCCATATCCCACCGAGGCGGGGTGGCCCAAAAGGAAAAACAAAAGTTTCTCCTTTTACAATTAGTAATATATACAGGAGAAGGGGTTACTATCCCCTTGCTCCTGGCATTTTAGTCGCCTCTTACAACACACATGGCTTACGCAGGAAGAATTTTGTTCCACTTCCCCATGGAGGTAAGAGGAAATAAACAAGAACAAGAACTAGAAAGAAAATAGAAGAAAACCCAGAGAGGTGTGTATATATATGCTTGTACATGTATGTGTAGTGTGACCTAAGTGTAAGTAGAAGTAGCAAGACGTACCTGAAATCTTGCATGTGTATGAGACAGAAAAAAAAGACACCAGCAATCCTACCATTGTGTACAACAATTACAGGCTTCCGTTTTACACTCACTTGGCAGGACAGTAGTACTTCCCTGGGTGGTTGCTGTCTACCAACCTACTACCTAGGATATATATACATTCTTTCTTTCTTTCAACACACCGGCCGTATCCCACCAAGGCGGGGTGGCCCAAATAGAAAAACGAAAGTTTCTCCTTTTACATTTAGTAATATATACAGGAGAAGAGGTTACTAGCCCCTTGCTCCTGCCATTTTAGTCGCCTCTTACAACATGCATGGCTTACGGAGGAAGAATTCTGTTCCACTTCCCCATGGAGATGAGAGGAAATAAACAAGAATAAGAACTAGAAAGAAAATAGAAGAAAACCCAGAGGGGTGTGTATATATGTGCTTGTACATGTATGTGTAGTGTGACCTAAGTGTAAGTAGAAGTAGCAAGACATACCTGAAATCTTGCATGTTCATGAGACAGAAAAAAAGGACACCAGCAGTCCTACCATCATGTAAAACAATTACAGGCTTGCGTTTTACACTCACTTGGCAGGATGGTAGTACCTCCCTGGGCGGTTGCTGTCTACCAACCTACTACCTAGTAAATATATATTTCTTTCTTTCAACACACCAGCCGTATCCCACCAAGGCAGGGTGGCCCAAAAAGAAAAACGAAAGTTTCTCTTAAATTTAGTAATTTATACGGGAGAAGGGGTTACTAGCCCCTTGCTCCCGGCATTTTAGTCGCCTCTTACAACACACATGGCTTACGGAGGAAGAATTCTGTTCCACTTCCCCATGGAGATAAGAGGAAATAAACAAGAACAAGAACTAGAAAGAAAACAGAAGAATACCCAGAGGGGTGTGTATATATATGCTTGTACATGTATGTGTAGTGTGACCTAAGTGCAAGTAGAAGTAGCAAGACGTAAATGAAATCTTGCATGTTCATGAGACAGCAAAAAGGACACCAGCAATCCTACCATCATGTAAAACAATTACAGGCTTTTGTTTTACACTCACTTGGCAGGACGGTAGTACCTCCCTGGGCGGTTGCTGTCTACCAACCTACTATATATATATATATATATACATATATATATATATACATATATATATATATATACATATATATATATATATACATATATATATATACATATATATATATATACAGTGGACCCCCGCATAACGATGGCATCACATAGCGATTTTTCCGCATACAGCTTACTTTAATCGCAAAATTTTTGCCGCGCATACCGATTAAAAACCCGCTCACCGATTTTCGTCCGAGACGCGTCCAATGTGCGCCCTCAGCCAGCCTCACATGTGCCGCCCGTGCCATTGTTTACCAGCCAGCCTCCGCGGTAACATCCAAGCATACACTCGGAATATTTCGTATTATTACAGTGTTTTCGGTGCTGTTTCTGGAAAATAAGTGACCATGGGCCCCAAGAAAGCTTCTAGTGCCAACCCTGTGGTAAAAAGGGTGAGAATTAGTATGGAAATTAAGAAAGATTTTGAAGGGTTTGGGGCTAACCCTGAGAAGCCTATGCCAGTTGTGGAATCCATTGTGCCTACTTCAAAAATTAAGGAAATGTGTGCACAGTGGGTTGAACTGCAAACCTTTATGGATGAAAATCACCCTGACACAGCTGTTGCAAGCCGTGCTGGTGACTATTTCAATGACAATGTTGTGGCCCATTTTAGACAAATCGTAAAGGAACGGGAGGTACAGAGCTCTATGGACAGATTTGTTGTGCGACAGAGGTCCAGTGACTCTCAAGCTGGTCCTAGTGGCATTAAAAGAAGAAGGGAAGTAACCCCGGAAAAGGACTTGCTACCTCAAGTCCTAATGGAAGGGGATTCCCCTTCTAAACAATAAGTTCGACACTCTCCCCTCCTCCCATCCCATCAATCATCACCAGATCTTCAATAAAAGTAAGTGTCATGTAAGTGTGCATGCCTTTTTCAGTTTGTGTGTATTAAAATTAACATTTCATGTGGTAAAAAAATTTTTTTTTCATACTTTTGGGTGTCTTGCACGGATTAATTTTATTTCCATTATTTCTTATGGGGAAAATTCATTCACATAACGATTATTTCGCATAACAATTACCCATCTTGCACGGATTAAAATCGTTAACCGGGGGTCCACTGTATATATATATATATATATATATATATATATTATAGGTAGTAGGTTGGTAGACAGCAACCGCCCTGGGAGGTACTACCGTCCTGCCAAGTGAGTGTAAAACGAAAGCCTGTAATTGTTTTACATGATGGTAGGATTGCTGGTGTCCTTTTTTCTGTCTCATGAACATGCAAGATTTCAGGTACGTCTTGCTACTTCTACTTACACTTAGGTCACACTACACATACATGTACAAGCACATATATACACACCCCTCTGGGTTTTCTTCTATTTTCTTTCTAGTTCTTATTCTTGTTTATTTCCTCTTATCTCCATGGGGAAGTGGAACAGAATTCTTCCTCCGTAAGCCATGCGTGTTGTAAGAGGCAACTAAAATGCCGGGAGCAAGGGGCTAGTAACCTCTTCTCCTGTATATATTACTAAATGTAAAAGGAGAAACTTTCGTTTTTCCTTTTGGGCCACCCCGCCTCGGTGGGATACGGCCGGTGTGTTGAAAGAAAGATATATATATATATATATATATATATATATATATATATTGTGTATATATATATATATATATATATATATATATATATATATATATGTATATATATATATTCTAGGTAGTAGGTTAGTAGACAGCAACTGCCCAGGGAGGTACTACCATCCTGCCAAGTGAGTGTAAAACTGAAGCCTGTAATTGTTTTACATGATGGTAGGATTGCTGGTGTCTTTTTTTTTTTTTTTTTTTTTATTTATCATAAACATGCAAGATTTCAGGTATGTCTTGCTACCTCTACTTACACTTAGGTCACACTACACATACATGTACAAGCATATATATACACACACACACCCCTTTGGGTTTTCTTCTATTTTCTTTCTAGTTCTTGTTCTTGTTTATTTCCTCTTACCTCCATGGGGAAGTGGAACAGAATTCTTCCTCCGTAAGCCATGCGTGTTGTAAGAGGCGACTAAACTTGTTAGACGAAGAATGAGGGGAGACCTGATCGAAGTGTATAAGTGGAAGATAGGTATTAATAAAGGGGATATTAATAAGGTCTTGAGGATGTCTCTCCAAGAGAGAACCCGCAGTAATGGATTTAAATTAGATAAGTTTAGATTTAGAAAGGACATAGGAAAGTATTGGTTTGGAAATAGGGTAGTTGATGAGTGGAACAGTCTACCTAGTTGGGTTATTGAGGCTAGGACTTTGGGTAGTTTCAAATCTAGGTTGGATAAGTACATGAGTGGGAAGGGTTGGATTTGAGTGGGACTTTCACATCAGAGCTTATTTCTTGGGTAGCATTGAAAATTGGGTTGGGTAAATGTTTTGTTAGTGGGATGAATTGTAAAGGACCTGCCTAGTATGGGCCAGCAGGCCTCCTGCAGTGTTCCTCCTTTCTTATGTTCTTATGTTCTTATGTTCTAAAATGCTGGGAGCAAGAGGCTAGTAACCCCTTCTCCTGTATATATTACTAAATGTAAAAGGAGAAACTTTTGTTTTTCCTTTTGGGCCACCCCGCTTCGGTGGGATACGGCCGGTGTGTTAAAAGAAAAAAAAAAAAAAATATATATATATATATATATATACATTTTTTTTTTTTTTTTTTTTTTTCAACAAGTCAGCCGTCTCCCACCGAGGCAGGGTGACCCAAAAAAGAAAGAAAATCCCCAAAAAGAAAATACTTTCATCATCATTCAACACTTTCACCACACTCGCACATTATCACTGTTTTTGTAGAGGTGCTCAGAATACAACAGTCTAGAAGCATACACATATAAAGATACACAACATATCCCTCCAAACTGCCAATATCCCAAACCCCTCCTTTAAAGTGCAGGCATTGTACTTCCCATTTCCAGGACTCAAGTCCGACTATATGAAAATAACCGGTTTCCCTGAATCCCTTCACTAAATATTACCCTGCTCACACTCCAACAGATCGTCAGGTCCCAAGTACCATTCGTCTCCATTCACTCCTATCTAACACGCTCACGCACGCTTGCTGGAAGTCCAAGCCCCTTGCCCACAAAACCTCCTTTACCCCCTCTCTCCAACCCTTTCGAGGACGACCCCTACCCCGCCTTCCTTCCCCTATAGATTTATATGCTTTCCATGTCATTCTACTTTGATTCATTCTCTCTAAATGACCAAACCACCTCAACAACCCCTCTTCTGCCCTCTGACTAATACTTTTATTAACTCCACACCTTCTCCTAATTTCCACACTCCGAATTTTCTGCATAATATTTACACCACACATTGCCCTTAAACAGGACATCTCCACTGCCTCCAACCGTCTCCTCGCTGCTGCATTTACCACCCAAGCTTCACACCCATATAAGAGTGTTGGTACTACTATACTTTCATACATTCCCTTCTTTGCCTCCATAGATAACGTTTTTTGACTCCACATATACCTCAATGCACCACTCACCTTTTTTCCCTCATCAATTCTATGATTAACCTCATCCTTCATAAATCCATCCGCCGACACGTCAACTCCCAAGTATCTGAAAACATTCACTTCTTCCATACTCCTCCTCCCCAATTTGATATCCAATTTTTCTTTAAATCATTTGACACCCTCATCACCTTACTCTTTTCTATGTTCACTTTCAACTTTCTACCTTTACACACATTCCCAAACTCATCCACTAACCTTCGCAATTTTTCTTTAGAATCTCCCATAAGCACAGTATCATCAGCAAAAAGTATATATATATATATACAGTGGACCCCCAGTTAACGATATTTTTTCACTCCGGAAGTATGTTCAGGTGCCAGTACTGACCGAATTTGTTCCCATAAGGAATATTGTGAAGTAGATTAGTCCATTTCAGACCCCCAGACATACACGTACAAATGCACTTACATAAATACACTTACATAATTGGTCGCATTCGGAGGTAATCATTATGCGGGGGTCCACTGTATATATATATATATATATACATGTATATATATATATAAATATATATATATATATATATATATATATATATATATATATACATGTATATATATATTTTTTATTAACACACTGGCTGATTCCCACCAAGGCAGGGTGGCCCGAAAAGAAAAACTTTCACCATCATTCACTCCATCACTGTCTTGCCAGAAGGGTGCTTTACACTACAGTTTTTAAATGGCAACATTAACATTAGCAAGTTGGTAGACAGCAACCACCCAGGGAGATACTACCGTCCTGCCAAGTGAGTGTAAAACGAAAGCCTGTAATTGTTTTACATGATGGTAGGATTGCTGGTGTCCATTTTTCTGTCTCATAAACATGCAAGGTTTCAGGTACATCTTGCTACTTCTACTTACACTTAGGTCACACTACACATACATGTACAAGCATATATATACACACCCCTCTGGGTTTTCTTCTATTTTCTTTCTAATTCTTGTTCTTGTTTATTTCTTCTTATCTCCATGGGGAAGTGGAACAGAATTCTTCCTCTGTAAGCCATGCGTGTCGTAAGAGGCGACTAAAATGCCGGGAGCAAGGGGCTAGTAACCCCTTCTCCTGTATATATTACTAAATTTAAAAGGAGAAACTTCAGTTTTTTCTTTTGGGCCACCCCACCTCAGTGGGATACGGCTGGTACATTGAAAGAAGAAGAAAGATATATATATATATATATATATATATATATATATATATATACAGTGGACCCCCGGTTAACGATATTTTTTCATTCCAGAAGTATGTTCAGGTGCCAGTACTGACCGAATTTGTTCCCATAAGGAATATTGTGAAGTAGATTAGTCCATTTCGGACCCCCAAACATACACGTACAAACGCACTTACATAAATACACTTACATAATTGGTCGCATTGGGAGGTGATCGTTAAGCGGGGGTCCACTGTATATACATATATATATATATATATATATATATATATATATATATATATATATATATATATATATATATATATCTTTCTTTCTTTCAACACACCGGCCGTATCCCACCGAGGCGGGGTGGCCCAAAAGGAAAAACAAAAGTTTCTCCTTTTACATTTAGTAATATATACAGGAAAAGAGGTTACTAGCCCCTTGCTCCCGGCATTTTAGTCGCCTCTTACAACACGCATGGCTTACGGAGGAAGAATTCTGTTCCACTTCCCCATGGAGATAAGAGGAAATAAACAAGAATAAGAACTAGAAAGAAAATAGAAGAAAACCCAGAGGGGGGTGTATATATGTGCTTGTACATGTATGTGTAGTGTGACCTAAGTGTAAGTAGAAGTAGCAAGACGTACCTGTATATATATATATATATTTTTTTTTTTTTTATTATCACACTGGCCGATTCCCACCAAGGCAGGGTGGCCCGAAAAAGAAAAACTTTCACCATCATTCACTCCATCACTGTCTTGCCAGAAGGGTGCTCTACACTACAGTTTTTAAACTGCAACATTAACACCCCTCCTTCAGAGTGCAGGCACTGCACCTCCCATCTCCAGGACTCAAGTCCGGCCTGCCGGTTTCCCTGAATCCCTTCATAAATGTTACTTTGCTCACACTCCAACAGCACGTCAAGTATTAAAAACCATTTGTCTCCATTCACTCCTATCAAACACGCTCACGCATGCCTGCTGGAAGTCCAAGCCCCTCGCACACAAAACCTCCTTTACCCCCTCCCTCCAACCCTTCCTAGGCCGACCCCTACCCCGCCTTCCTTCCACTACAGACTGATACACTCTTGAAGTTATTCTGTTTCGCTCCATTCTCTCTACATGTCCGAACCACCTCAACAACCCTTCCTCAGCCCTCTGGACAACAGTTTTGGTAATCCCGCACCTCCTCCTAACTTCCAAACTACGAATTCTCTGCATTATATTCACACCACACATTGCCCTCAGACATGACATCTCCACTGCCTCCAGCCTTCTCCTCGCTGCAACATTCATCACCCATGCTTCACACCCATACAAGAGCGTTGGTAAAACTATACTCTCATACATTCCCCTCTTTGCCTCCAAGGACAAAGTTCTCTGTCTCCACAGACTCCTAAGTGCACCACTCACTCTTTTTCCCTCATCAATTCTATATATATATATATATATATATATATATATATATATATATATATATATATATATATATATATATATATATATATATATATATATATATATATATATATATATATATATATATATATATATACGGAGGAAGAATTCTGTTCCACTTCCCCATGGAGATATATATACATATATATATATATTTTTTATTAACACACTGGCTGATTCCCACCAAGGCAGGGTGGCCCGAAAAGAAAAACTTTCACCATCATTCACTCCATCACTGTCTTGCCAGAAGGGTGCTTTACACTACAGTTTTTAAATGGCAACATTAACATTAGCAAGTTGGTAGACAGCAACCACCCAGGGAGATACTACCGTCCTGCCAAGTGAGTGTAAAACGAAAGCCTGTAATTGTTTTACATGATGGTAGGATTGCTGGTGTCCATTTTTCTGTCTCATAAACATGCAAGGTTTCAGGTACATCTTGCTACTTCTACTTACACTTAGGTCACACTACACATACATGTACAAGCATATATATACACACCCCTCTGGGTTTTCTTCTATTTTCTTACTAGTTCTTGTCCTTGTTTATTTTCTCTTATCTCCATGGGGAAGTGTAACAAAACTCTTCCTCCGTAAGCCATGCGTGTTGTAAGAGGCGACTAAAATGCCGGGAGCAAGGGGCTAGTAACCTCTTCTCCTTAGTAATGTATACAAGAGAAGGGGTTACTAGCCCCTTGCTCCTGGCATTTTAGTTGCCTCTTACAACACGCATGGCTTACGGAGGAAGAGTTTTGTTACACTTCCCCATGGAGATAAGAGAAAATAAACAAGGACAAGAACTAGTAAGAAAAATAGAAGAAAACCCAGAGGGGTGTGTATATATATGCTTGTACATACTTGTGTAGTGTGACCTAAGTGTAAGTAGAAGTAGCAAGATACCTGAAGCCTTGCATGTTTATGAGACAGAAAAAAAGACACCAGAAATCCTACCATCATGTAAAACAATTACACTCACTTGGCAGGACAGTAGTACCTCCCTGGGTGGTTGCTGTATACCAACCTACTACCTAGGTCATGTCATTACAAGTCTCTATAAATGGCACTTCTCAGCCAATTTGCCTGACAACACCAGTCATTTAAGGTTTGCCTTGCTCTTAACCCCCACAGATGCTGCCACTCTGCTCAAGGAATTCTACTGTATATTGTATTTTCTGGCATATACGGTGCACTTTTTTTTCCATACTGTCTTGAAAAATCAGCCTGCACCTTATATGCTCAAGGTCAGGGTCAAGGGTAGACTTTGGTTTATGGTTTAACACTTGTTTACTAACATAATGTTACAACTGCTTGGAAACACTGTCTTATATGTCTCATACGCTCATGAACCTTATGTGCCAGAAAATACGATAAGTACTGTATGAAGTTATCCTTCTCTCCCTTCGATCAAGCTTGATTACCTTCCATTTCCCAGGCACTGAATAAGCACTATAGGCTTTAGGAATGAGTTGGCAACCATTCTCTTGCCCTAGTGATAGAAGGCAATAATTTGCATGCCCTGGCATTGAGCTGTGGTTGTGTTAGGGCACAGCAAGTGGAGGTAATGCATGGCTGTTCACAAGTCACCTGCTACTCAAGGGTTCCCACATACTCCACCACTGCAAGTTCGGTCTTTTCTTCCATGCCAAGTGGGAGTTTCTCGAAGAAGGAAATTCTTCGTTTATAATCCACCTTGCGCTTCAGAAAGACGTGGTACTTATTTACAATCACAATATCGCTCTCACTGGGTTGAGGCTCAATAGGTACTGGTTTATTCTTAACTTCTCTACAATACAAGCCATTCTTCTTAATCAAGTAGGCAAGACGACCCTTATGAAGCATGTAATAATGCCTGTTGCACGAGCCTTTGGTCGACCACTCTCCACAGTCGTCCTTATATTTGCTCTTCATGCCCATCTTGCGTCGTCTTACGTTGTCCCGATTATCCATCAGGAAATAAACATTATCCTTCCTGCCTGCTGGAATCTCACGACCACACGGAGTGTTTAGCAGCACCAGGTTAAAGAGTTCGGAAATCTCTAGGAAGCGACCATCTCCAGGAATGGCGCCTGGTATGGTGTCTTGTGAGTCAGTATTCCCAGTGGTATTGGCCTCACAATTACTGAAGACATCCTGAAAAATGAAATAAAGGTGGGTAGAGTGGCATAAGTCAACAAGTAGTAATTCAACAACACTTTAAGCCTTGAAAACCTTCATTCAATCATGTTTCACTCATGATAGGGTTTTGATAATGCCCAATAGGCATGAATAGCCAATGAAAAGAAAAAGCATTCACCATCATTCATTCAGTCGCTGTCTTGGCAGAAGCTTGCTTACATTACAGTTCAAATAGCCACTGAACAACAGCATCCTCACCCTCCTTCAGAGAGCAGACACTATACTTCCCATCTCCAGGACTCAAGTCTGGCTAACTAATTTCCCTGAATCCCCTCTTAAAATATGCTTTACTTACACACTAGCAGCATGTCAAGCCATAAAATCCATTTGAGTTTATTATTTTAATAAGAGGGGAATCGCTAAACATGCAGGAGCCATCCAGCACATGGGAATAGTTGTAGTAATCAGGTTCGATTAAGGGGATCATAGGTCTACTTCCTTGGATCAAGAGCTCCTCATCAGCATCAAGACACTTCCCCTGAGGGGGCACTGTACGTTAAACCACAGTGATGTGTTGTGTGTGGTGTGGTGTGTTGGTGTAATAAAGTGTGGCACTGTGGTGACACATGGAGAGTGGTGACGCATGACAAGTGTGTGCTCAATTACGGTAAGATATGCAGCCAAGTACAGACAATAAGACTCACGTACTTTCTCCTCAGAGTTTGACGTCTCTGTGTTGAGAGTGAGCAGTCCATCTTGCTGCAGAGACTCTCTATCCACCTTCCCTGATATCTTCCTCACACTATTGTCGTCTTCCTTTTTGGCCATAACCCCAATAACATTTTCACGCGGCATTATTTTGGCACAGGAGCAGTTGATTTCAGTGTTTGATTCATCAACCATCTGGTGAAAAATATAAAGAGTATAGGATGACAGGTATATATGATGTTCAATGTAAGTGTCATGCTTGGGATTCACAAAATAGCAATAGCATGACAGCAAACACACAGTATGGCCTGGGGCTTTTAGGACTTGCCAGCCATGTGTCTGAGTTTCACCTGTTCTAATATTATTATTAAGGGTGTCCTATAGCTGGGTTGGTAGTGTACTCAGCTCACACACTTAGATCTGGGGGTCATTTCCAAGTATGGGTGGAAACATTAGGATGCGTTTCCTTAAGACGCCCACTGTCCATGTTCACCAATCAGTAAAATAGGTACCTGGGTGTTAGTCAACTGGTGTGGGTCATATCCTGGGACAGAAATTGACCTAATTTGCCTGAAATACTCTGCACAACACAGGGCTTTCTATACAGTATGTCACTGATGTCAGCTAGGCCTGTATACCTTGTACATAAACTTGTAGAAATAAATATTATTATTATTATTATTACAATCAAAACTAAACATTATACCCACAAGGTCACATGTTCTGTGACATGCTCATAGATGCTTATTAGAGATGACCAGTTTACTCCACACTGACAGTTACAACAGTACTCAAAGTGACCTATGGTAGTACTAAATTTTAGTTAGTTAAATATCTTTATTATGCACCCTTTATCCCTTATGCGGACATCATACCCATGGTGTGGGTGGTAATCAAAATATTACAGAGGTACATAATGGGTCCAGGGACTGGGCTTCAAAGTTCTGATAGTTCAACAGGGTACAGTGGAAATGAACATGTTTATATCTGGTTACAATTGCTGTAATAAGCTATTTATGCAGATAATGAAATCAGCCACAAAATATTAGTGTAGCTTAATTGTGATTTTGAATTATTTATAATAGCTTATATTTTATCAAGGTATAGAAGACAACTTGAGCCTAAGCTCTTGACCCCACTTATTAGGAGCCCTGATGGCAGGTTTGAGGTAAACTAACCTTGCATACACCGCTCATATCCATTACTAGAAGTGCACACTTTGTGTGCACCTCTGGTATTGGATATATGTGCATGTATGTATGTATTTATATTCATATATGTGAATGTTCTCCATGGAAAAGTGGAAAAGAATTCTTCCTCCATAAGCCATGAGTGCTGTAAGAAGCGACTAAAATGCTGGGAGCAAGGGGCTAGTAATCCTTCTCTTGTATACATTATTAAATGTAAAAAGAAAAACTTTTGTTTTTCATTTTAGGTCACCCTGCCTCAGTGGGATATGGCCAGTTTGTTGAAAAAAAAAAAGTGTGTGTGTGTCTGTGTCATAATGGTAATAATCCATGCAAATATAATGATAAGAATTTCATTACGTATACACTACCATATTCTTAGAGTTCGATGCTTTGAGGTGATGCGCAAGTTTGCCACTTTGCAATGGAGTGGCACTCTCATCCTCTGATCTCTCAGAGTGTTGCGTAAACTTTGCACTCTTGAGTGGAGCGGCACTTTCGTCCATTGATTTATCCAAATCATGGGTAAGCTTCCCACTGTGCTGAGGAGCAGCATTTTCCTGTCCTGCCTCAGAAGGACCATCACTATCTTCTTCCACTTCTGGCAGTGAGCTTGTGCATGGTGGTGTCTGGCAGTGGCAGGAGCACCCCTTAATGGAACACATTTTGTTAGGCCTCTGCTGAAAGACAAGACCAAAATTTAACGTAGGATGTGAGGCTTGGAAAATAAAGATTAATGCAATAGACTCACATTTTGCACGTTCACAAATAATTTTCAATAAACAGCAATTGAAATTTTAAAGTCAACTTTTCTAAGCAGCTCCTCCACAAATTGCGATTTTTCATAAATACAACTGAGAAAGTACATTGAAAACTGAATGGCATGTATTATGGAGGCCTTTCCATGCACTCTCCAATTTCATGTGTACTTTTTTAATCGCATTTAAGAAAAATTACACTATATAGAGAAGCTTTATGAGAGCCGACTGTAGCAAAGGTCACGTTTTGTGAGAGTGACCGCACTATTATGCAAAGTTGAGGGAAAAATGCACACATTCTCTTATTTTGCATTGAAATCTGGTTTGACTGAGCGATGAGATGTTTTTTCTCCTCACTTAGGGAGAGTCCAGTGTTGTGGGGAGAGTACAGTGAACCCCCGGTTAACGATATTTTTTCACTCCAGAAGTATGTTCAGGTGCCAGTACTGACCGAATTTGTTCCCATAAGGAATATTGTGAAGTAGATTAGTCCATTTCAAACCCCCAAACATACACGTACAAACGCACTTACATAAATACACTTACATAATTGGTCGCATTCGGAGGTGATCGTTATGCGGGGGTCCACTGTATAGCTTGATTGTGTGAGAAGGCACCATCGCTGCTGGTTGTCTTCATGATGCATCCCATACCCTGCACTCTCTTTTGTGTTTGAAGAATAAGATGTGCAGCACTTGGGAATCTTTATCAAGGAAACGTATCGCCAGCCAATGGTTTCTTCGGTCCAATACAGAGAAGAACGGTGGAAAATGAGGAGTAGTTAAAGGTAATAAGTCCCTCAGCTTGGAGTCAATGTGTTCTCAAGACCGATATCCTGAACACACTGACTCCAGGCTGAGAGACTGATTACCTCACACTCATCTTCCACTGTTCTTCTCTGTACTGGATTGAAGAAGCCACTGGCTGGCAAAACATTTCCATAATAAAAATCCCCGAATGTTGCACAAGTGTCTCATTCTTCAACTTGTCAGCTTTCTTGTTTAATCAACAGATTTTTTTATTTTTATCCCACCACCTAATCTTGTCCATGAATATTAACCATGGCAATCATGAGGGATACTATTAATGTTGGAAGTATCAAGAAATACAGGTATGAAAAAATACCACAGAGAAAATAGGAAATAAAACCTGAAGGCTTTCATGTGTTTAGACATATATTCCTCTGAAGATGTGTGGGTAAGAGCATGATAGCTCTCAGGTTTAATTCCCTGTTTTCACTGATATTTTTTAAAATTTGCAATCACACGTTTTATTTTGGTTTCTTTAAAGTACAGGTATATATATAACCAAATTTAAAAAAAAAAAAAGAGTATATACATGTACTATACATATTAACCCTTTGACTGTGGCGGTCGTATATGTACGTCATAGGAGATACCGTGTTTGACGTATCTATACGCATAAATTCTAGCGGCTTCAAATCAAGCAGGAGAAAGCTGGTAGGCCCACATGTGAGAGAATGGGTCTCCATGGTCAGTGTGCACCATATAAAAAAATCGGGAAGCCAGTGGTGCATTGTGGGAATACCATTTCAGTTGTCCTTTTTCAGCATGTCTAGCGGTAAGAAATATGTGACTTCCCTGCAAATCTGGGACTCTTCTCTTCCCAAGTGATGCTCTAACACAGATGGAAGTGTCAATGAAGATCAATTTCATGATTTCGAGGAGTTTGAGACCAAAAGCAATGGAGGAGGTGGAGGAGGAGGAAGAGGAGGAGGAGGAAGAAGAGGAGGAGGAAGAAGAGGAGGAGGAAGAAGAGGAGGAGGAAGGAAGGAGGAAGAGGAAGGAAGAAGGGAGGAGGAGGGAGGAGGAGGTAGGAGGGAGGAGGAAGAAGGAGGGAGGAGGAAGAAGGACGGAGGAGGACGAAGGAGGGAGGAGGAAGGAGGGAGGAGGTGGGAGGGAGGAGGAGGAAGGAGGGAGGGAGGAAGGAGGAGGGAGGAGGAGGAAGGAGGAGGGAGGAGGAGGAAGGAGGGAGGGAGAAGGTGGAAGGAGGAAGGAGGAGGAGGAGGAGGAGGAGAAGAAGAAGAAGAAGAAGAAGAAGAAGAAGAAGAAGAAGAAGATGAAGAAGAAGAAGAAGAAGAAGAAGAAGAAGAAGAAGAAGAAGAAGAAGAAGAAGAAGAAGAAGAAGAAGAAGAAGAAGAAGAAGAAGAAGAAGAAGAAGAATAATAATACCTAATAATAATAATATGTAATAATATGTTCCCTTGAGGCATGAAAACAGTTCACCCCATGACAGTGACAAGATAAGGGGAGATAACATCTGATAAGAGCTGACCTTTGATGAGCGTAAACGAGGGTGGAGGGAGGGGGGCAGCTGTCCATCTGTCAAGAGGAGGAGGAGGAGGAGGAGGAGGAGGAGAAGGAGAAGGAGAAGAAGGAGAAGGAGAAGAAGGAGGAGGAGGAGTAGGAGGAGGAGGAGGAGGAGGAGGAGGAGGAGGAGTAGGAGGAGGAGGAGGAGGAGGAGGAGGAGGAGGAGGAGGAGGAGGAGGAGGAGGAGGAGGAGGAGGAGAAGGAGGAGGAGGAGGAGGAGGAGGAGGAGGAGTAGGAGGAGGAGGAGGAGGAGGAGGAGGAGGAGGAGGAGGAGGAGGAGGAGGAGGAGGAGGAGGAGGAGGAGGAGGAGAAGAAGAAGAAGAAGAAGAAGAAGAAGAAGAAGAAGAAGAAGAAGAAGAAGAAGAAGAAGAAGAAGAAGAAGAAGACGAAGAAGAAGAAGATGATGATGATGATGATGACGACGAACAAACATTTGTCTGTCTGTCTATTTGTCTGTCTGCCAAACTCCCTGTCTATCCGTCTAGCTCTGTCTCAGAGAGAGCCACAAGACTGTGTCATCATCACGTTTACTCACATCTTCAAGCAGAGTATAGCACTTTGTCTGGATTTTTTGGGTTATCCTAGGTAATTTATACTATGTATAGTTGTATTTATGTGTACCTGTGAGACAGAGATAGACAGAGAGAGAGAAAGAGAGACAGATTGAAAGAGATAGAATGAGGGAGAAAGATAATTAGATAGAATGGAGGGGGAAGCAGCATCCGACCCCCATTGTTTTGACAGGCGGTAGGGGTAGTGACTAATGAGACAATATGTCATTTTGACAGCTGCCGACTCCTGACTCAAAACAATTATAAGCCACACACTCGCACACAAGACAAGCTTGCTGAAGGGTGATAATAGGAGTTTTATGAAAGTATCTAGTGACTATATATGTGTATATATATTATAGAAACCAGAAGCAAGAAGGGAAGGCAGGAATGAAGGAAGGACTAGATGAAAGGAAGGAAAAAAGTAATGAAGGACAGATGAAGGAATGTAGGAAGAGAGGTGGAATGCCCTCCAGGTAGCCTCCAGGTAGGAAAGGAATGAAGGAAATTAGGAAGGAATGATGACACACGACCATTTACCTAGGATAACTACATAACACAACTGCCTGCTAATACTTTGAAGAAAACTGCTCAGACGAGATGTTTTGTCTTTGCACATAAAAAAAAAATTCAACAAAAATGCACACACACTGATTTTATGTGTGAGAGTGTAAAACACCACTGTGTATGACACCATGTTTTATGTGTGAGAGTGTAAAACACCACTGTGTATGACACCATGTTTTATGTGTAAGAGTGTAAAACACCACTGTGTATGACACCATGTTTCACAGAGTTCCACAAGCTGCAGAACTTCTAGGAATATATTCAGTGACTGTATATTGGTATATATATTATAGAACAATAGTAATAAACAATTTTTTGTATTGTTTGTTTTTGTAAACAAGTTTTGTAAACAATATATTGATAATTATGTTTGTGTGCTTATTGTGTTGTATACAACGAGTGTATATATGTACATTGCACCTTACTTTGGTTTCACAGGCCACATAAGTTATGTGAAAAAATAAAATAGTGAAAAGAACAACAAACCTTCAAATACAAGTAAACTAAAGTTTACCGGGTGAGCGGCAGTCGCCGCTGTTGCCATACGCGGCTCATTTTCTGCAAACTTCATGCCTCTATATCTCGGTAAGTACTGATGGGAAAAATTTTTTTTTTGGGACTAAAACAATCAGAAAAATAATCTTAACATTTTCATAAGAAAAAATAATTTTTTTTTCGAATATTTTGCGACACCAGGAGACACTTCAGGATTGGGCCCTTCAACAGTCAAAGGGTTAAGTAAGGTTGATAAAAAATTATATGGGATGCCAGATTTAGAAAAAGATTTATATATAGAAAGTCAGGGTTAGAATTTTTTTTATTATATGTTAGGTTCAGAGTTTCTTTTTTATATATCATTATACAGTGGACCCTCGACCAATGATGGCATTGACTAACGATATAATCGGGTAACGATGCATTTTTGCGTAAAAATATTGGCTCGACCAATGATGAAAAACTCAGGTAAGAACATTCGTCCCAAACATGTCTGCCTGTCCGTTCAGCCTGAGCACCTCAGCTGCCCTGCCTTCAGCTAGTGTGCCATTGTTTACGAGCCAGGGTGGACAGTTCCATGCATACATGCAATATATTTTGCATTATTCTATTGTTTTCAGTGTCTGTAACTGCTAAATAAGCCACCATGGGCCCAAAGAAAGCTTCTAGTGCCAACTCTGTGGTATAAAGAGTGAGAAATACTATCGAAATACTATCGTACCATGGTGCAGCTGTTGCTGCACCACCGTCAGCTGCTGCTGCACCACCATCAGCTGCTGCTGTACTACCATCAGCTGCTGCTGTATCACCATCAACTGCTGCTGTACCATGGTCAGCTGTTGCTGCACCACCTTCAGCTGCTGCTGCACCACTGTCAGCTGCTGCTGTACCATGATCAGCTGCTGCTGCTGCTGCACCACAGTCAGCTGTTGCTGCACCACCATCAGCTGCTGCTGTACCACCATCAGCTGTTGCTGTACCATGGTCAGCTGTTGCTGCTCCTGCACCACCATCAGCTGTTGCTGCACCACCATCAGCTGCTGCTGCACAAACCATACCACAGGCAGGGATAGAACCTGCGATCAGAGAGTCTCAAAACTGGCTAACACGACAGTCTGGAGTTTTGAGACTCTCTGATCACGGGTTCTATCCCCACCCGTGGTATGGTTTGTTTGCAATCGTGTCATTACGATTTTGTGAGTCAAGCTGCTGCACCACCGTCAGCTGTACTACTCGAAGGTGTGGAGAGAGTGTTGTTGGTGTTGCTTAACAAGAAACAATTACCAAGAAACAATTAACCCCAGAGGGTTAGCCACCCAGGATAACCCAAGAAAGTCAGTGCGTCATCGAGGACTGTCTAACTTATTTCCATTGGGGTCCTTAATCTTGTCCCCCAGGATGCGAACCACACCAGTCGACTAACACCCAGGTGAAAAGGAAAAAATGCCTGAAACTAGTGCTCATATTGGTGAATTTAAGGCCAGCAAAGGTTGGTTTGAGAGATTTAAGAATCGTAGTGGCATACACAGTGTGATAAGGCATTGCGAAGCTGAAAAATTCCAACTTCAACAAGTGTTCAATTGTGACGAAACAGGCCTGTTCTGGAAGAAAATGCCAAACAGGACCTACATTACTCAGGAGGAAAAGGCACTCCCAGAACACAAGCCTATGAAAGACAGGCTAACTCTCATGTTTTGTTGTAATGTTAGTGGTGATTGCAAAGTGAAGCCTTTACTCATGTATCACTCTGAAAATCCCAGAGTGTTAAAAAAAAACAGTGTCTCATCACTCATCAATACTCTTTAACCCTTAAACTGTCCAAACAGATGTATGTTCACATGTGTAGTGCTCCAAAAGTAGATCTATGTTTTTATACATATTTTCTAATACAAAAAAAAAATGTAGATCAAAGTTTTTTTACATGTTTTCAAATGTAAAAAAAAAAAAAGAAGATCTCCATTCTTTTACATACTTTCAAATGTTGAAAAAATGTAGATCTACGTTTGGACAGTTTAAGGGTTAATAAAGGTGTCATTTTAACATTTATTTATAAGGTTATCGTGCATGTCTCATTGTTTTCTTTGTAGGGAAATGTATATTTCATGGAAAAAAATTGTTTTTTTAATACTTTTGGCTGTCTGAAATGGATTAATGGATTTCCATTATTTCTTAAGGAGAAAATTAATTCGGCTAACAATAAACTCGGCTAAGGACAAGCTCTCTGGAACAGATTAAAATCATTAGTCGAGGGTCCACTGTATTCAAAGTGAAGTACTAAACCCATAAGGGTCATGCATCAGCCTGGAGAATGAGTACAATCAGGTGCTATCTGAGAAAGGCAACAATAGTTCCGATTCCTTCAATCAAGAGCCTATAACCAGTTTCAAAGATCCATCCATCCCTTGATTAGAAAAAATAATGGAGTACTGTATTGTATAAATGAAATAATAATAATAATGTAGGTAGTAGGTTGGTAGACAGCAACCACCCAGGGAAGTACTACCATCCTGCCAGATGACTGTGAAACAGAAACCTGTAACTCTTTTGCATGATGGTAGGATTGCTGGTTTCTTTTTTCTTTCTCATAAACACACTAGATAACAGGGATATCTTGCCACTCCTACTTACACTTTGGTCACACTTCACAGACACGCACATGCATATATATATACATACTTCTAGGTTTTTCTCCTTTTTCTAAATAGTTCTTGTTCTTCTTTATTTCTTCTATTGTCCATGGGGAAGTGGAAAAGAATCTTTCCTCCATAAGCCATGCGTGTCGTATGAGGCGACTAAAATGCCGGGAGCAATGGGCTAGTAACCCCTTCTCCTGTAGACATTTACTAAAAAAGAGAAGAAGAAAAACTTTATAAACCTGGGATGCTTGAATGTGCTTGGATGTAGTGCGGATGACAAGAAACAGATGATTGCTGATGTTATGAATGAAAAGTAGTTGGATGTCCTGGCCCTAAGCGAAACAAAGCTGAAGGGGGTAGGGGAGTTTCGGTGGGGGAAAATAAATGGGATTAAATCTGGAGTATCTGAGAGAGTTAGAGCAAAGGAAGGGGTAGCAGTAATGTTGAATGATCAGTTATGGAAGGAGAAAAGAGAATATGAATGTGTAAATTCAAGAATTATGTGGATTAAAGTAAAGGTTGGATGCAAAAAGTGGGTCATAATAAGCGTGTATGCACCTGGAGAAGAGAGGAATGCAGAGGAGAGAGAGAGATTTTGGGAGATGTTAAGTAAATGTATAGGAGCCTTTGAACCAAGTGAGAGAGTAATTGTGGTAGGGGACCTGAATGCTAAAGTAGGAGAAACTTTTAGAGAGGGTGTGGTAGGTAAGTTTGGGGTGCCAGGTGTAAATGATAATGGGAGCCCTTTGATTGAACTTTGTATAGAAAGGGGTTTAGTTATAGGTAATACATATTATAAGAAAAAGAGGATAAATAAGTATACAAGATATGATGTAGGGTGAAATGACAGTAGTTTGTTGGATTATGTATTGGTAGATAAAAGACTGTTGAGTAGACTTCAGGATGTACATGTTTATAGAGGGGCCACAGATATATCAGATCACTTTCTAGTTGTAGCTACACTGAGAGTAAAAGGTAGATGGGATACAAGGAGAATAGAAGCATCAGGGAAGAGAAAGGTGAAGGTTTATAAACTAAAAGAGGAGGCAGTTAGGGTAAGATATAAACAGCTATTGGAGGATAGATGGGCTAATGAGAGCATAGGCAATGGGGTCGAAGATGTATGGTGTAGGTTTAAAAATGTAGTGTTAGAGTGTTCAGCAGAAGTTTGTGGTTACAGGAAAGTGGGTGCGGGAGGGAAGAGGAGCGATTGGTGGAATGATGATGTAAAGAGAGTAGTAAGGGAGAAAAAGTTGGCATATGAGAAGTTTTTACAAAGTAGAAGTGATGCAAGGAGGGAAGAGTATATGGAGAAAAAGAGAGAGGTTAAGAGAGTGGTGAAGCAATGTAAAAAGAGAGCAAATAAGAGAGTGGGTGAGATGTTATCAACAAATTTTGTTGAAAATAAGAAAAAGTTTTGGAGTGAGATTAACAAGTTAAGGAAGCCTAGAGAACAAATGGATTTGTCAGTTAAAAATAGGAGAGGAGAGTTATTAAATGGAGAGTTAGAGGTATTGGGAAGATGGAGGGAATATTTTGAGGAATTGTTAAATGTTGATGAAGATAGGGAAGCTGTGATTTTGTGTATAGGGCAAGCAGGAATAACATCTTGTAGGAGTGAGGAAGAGCCAGTTGTGAGCATGGGGGAAGTTCGTGAGGCAGTAGGTAAAATGAAAGGGGGTAAGGCAGCCGGGATTGATGGGATAAAGATAGAAATGTTAAAAGCAGGTGGGGATATAGTTTTGGAGTGGTTGGTGCAATTATTTAATAAATGTATGGAAGAGGGTAAGGTACCTAGGGATTGGCAGAAAGCATGCATAGTTCCTTTGTATAAAGGCAAAGGGGACAAAAGAGAGTGCAAAAATTATAGGGGGGATAAGTCTGTTGAGTATACCAGGTAAAGTGTATGGCAGAGTTATTATTGAAAAAATTAAGAGTAAGACGGAGAATAGGATAGCAGATGAACAAGGAGGCTTTAGGAAAGGTAGGGGTGTGTGGACCAGGTGTTTACAGTGAAACACATAAGTGAACAGTATTTAGATAAGGCTAAAGAGGTCTTTGTGGCATTTATGGATTTGGAAAAGGCGTATGACAGGGTGGATAGGGAGCAATGTGGCAGATGTTGCAGGTGTATGGTGTAGGAGGTAGGTTACTGAAAGCAGTGAAGAGTTTTTACGAGGATAGTGAGGCTCAAGTTAGAGTATGTAGGAAAGAAGGAAATTATTTCCCAGTAAAAGTAGGCCTTAGACAAGGATGTGTGATGTCACCGTGGTTGTTTAATATATTTATAGATGGGGTTGTAAGAGAAGTAAATGCGAGGGTCTTGGCAAGAGGCGTGGAGTTAAAAGACAAAGAATCACACATAAAGTGGGAGTTGTCACAGTTGCTCTTTGCTGATGACACTGTGCTCTTGGGAGATTCTGAAGAGAAGTTGCAGAGATTGGTGGATGAATTTGGTAGGGTGTGCAAAAGAAGAAAATTAAAAGTGAATACTGGAAAGAGTAAGGTTATGAGGATAACAAAAAGATTAGGTGATGAAAGATTGGATATCAGATTGGAGGGAGAAAGTATGGAGGAGGTGAATGTATTCAGATATTTGGGAGTGGACGTGTCAGCGGATGGGTCTATGAAAGATGAGGTGAATCATAGAATTGATGAGGGGAAAAGGGTGAGTGGTGCACTTAGGAGTCTGTGGAGACAAAGAACTTTGTCCTTGGAGTCAAAGAGGGGAATGTATGAGAGTATAGCTTTACCAACGCTCTTATATGGGTGTGAAGCATGGGTGATGAATGTTGCAGCGAGGAGAAGGCTGGAGGCAGTGGAGATGTCATGTCTGAGGGCAATGTGTGGTGTGAATATAATGCAGAGAATTCATAGTTTGGAAGTTAGGAGGAGGTGCGGGATTACCAAAACTGTTGTCCAGAGGGCTGAGGAAGGGTTGTTGAGGTGGTTCGGACATGTAGAGAGAATGGAGCGAAACAGAGTGACTTCAAGAGTGTATCAGTCTGTAGTGGAAGGAAGGTGGGGTAGGGGTCGGCCTAGGAAAGGTTGGAGGGAGGGGGTAAAGGAGGTTTTGTGTTCGAGGGGCTTGGACTTCCAGCAGGCATGCGTGAGCGTGTTTGATAGGAGTGAATGGAGACAAATGGTTTTTAATACTTGACGTGCTGTTGGAGTGTGAGCAAAGTAACATTTATGAAGGGGTTCAGGGAAACCGGCAGGCCGGACTTGAGTCCTGGAGATGGGAAGTACAGTGCCTGCACTCTGAAGGAGGGGTGTTAATGTTGCAGTTTAAAAAGTGCAGTG
The DNA here is from genome assembly GCF_038502225.1 of Cherax quadricarinatus. Classification (NCBI taxonomy): domain Eukaryota; kingdom Metazoa; phylum Arthropoda; class Malacostraca; order Decapoda; family Parastacidae; genus Cherax; species Cherax quadricarinatus. The sequence continues at coordinate 11,503,017 of NC_091353.1, forward strand.
TAAAGCACCCTTCTGGCAAGACAGTGATGGAGTGAATGATGGTGAAAGTTTTTCTTTTTCGGGCCACCCTTTCTTGGTGGGAATCGGCCAGTGTGATAATAAAGAATAAAAAAATAATAATAATAATAACTCTAAAGATAAAGATAAAGAATCTAACACAAAGTGGGAGTTGTCACAGTTGCTCTTTGCTGATGACACTGTGCTTTTGGGAGATTCTGAAGAGAAGTTGCAGAGGTTGGTGGATGAGTTTGGTAGGGTATGTAAAAGAAGAAAATTGAAAGTGAATACAGTGGACCCCCGGTTAACGAACTTTTTTCATTCCAGTAGTATGTTCAGGTGCCAGTACTGACCGAATTTTTTCCCATAAGGAATATTGTGAAGTAGATTAGTCCATTTCAGACCCCCAAACATACACGTACAAACGCACTTACATAAATACACTTACATAATTGGTCGCATTTGGAGGTGATCGTTAAGCGGGGGTCCACTGTATAGGAAAGAGTAAGGTGATGAGGATAACAAAAAAATTAGGTAACAAAAGAATGGACATCATAATGGAGGGAGCGAGTATGGAGGTGGTGAATGTATTCAGATATTTAGGAGTGGACGTGTCAGCAGATGGGTCTATGAAAGATGAAGTGAATCATAGAAGTGATGAGGGGAAAAAGGCAAGTGGTGCACTGAGGAATCTGTGGAGACAGAGAACTTTGTCCATGGAAGCAAAGAGGGGAATGTATGAGAGTATAGTAATACCAACGCTCTTATATGGGTGTGAGGCATGGGTGGCAGATGTTGCAACAAGGAGAAGGCTGGAGGCAGTGGAGATGCCGTGTCTGAGGGAAATGTGTGATGTGAACATAATGCAGAGAATTTGTAGTTTGGAAATTAAGAGGAGGCGCAGGATTACCAAAACTATTATCCAGAGAGCTGAGGAGGGGTTGTTGAGGCAGTTCAGACATGTAGAGAGGTTGGAACAAAACAGAATGACTTTGAGAGTGTATAAATCTGAAGTGGAGGGAAGGTTGGGTAGAGGTCAGCCTATGAAAGGTTGGAGGGAGTGAATGGAGGCAAATTGTGCTGTTGGAGTGTGAGAAGGGTAATATTTATGAAGGGATTCAGGGAAACCGGCAGGCAGGATTTGAGTCCTGGAGATGGTAAGTAGAGTCTCTGCACTTCCAAATGGTGTTAATGTTCCAGTTTTATAACTGTAGTGTAAGCATGCCTCTGGTAAGACATGATGGAGTGAATGATGGTGAGTTTTTCTTTTTCGGGCCACCCTGCCTTAGTGAGAGACAGCCAGTGTGTTAATAAAAGAAAATACTAACTCAGCACTAAACCTACAAGTGCCAAACAGCACTGAATAATAATAATAATAAAATTATTATTACTATTAATAGGCATACTTTAGAGTGTGGTTTTTGCTATTTTTTAACATTATTCCAACTATTGGATTCTCGGACAATGCCCGTTACTCCAACATATTGAGGGATTACTGTACTTCTTCAATTACATTTACAAAAAAATCACACTACATAGATGAGCTTTATAAGAGATCATACCATACTCAACATAACTTGTAAAATTAAATAAGCCTATAATGTAAAATAAAACATAAATAACACATGGGTGTAGGGTTTTTTGTGTATTGTTCCAGTTATGATACTGTACCTTTATATTCTACAATGTACATGCATAATGAATAAACATGATGCAAAAAGGAATTCCTTACATCCTGGTTGATGGCCTGATCCATCAGGCTGTTGGTACCAGAACTGGATATAATTGAACTACCAATACTAGTTCAGACTTTATTAGTAAGAAACAGTGCACTCACAAAGGTGGTTCAGACTCAGGGTCGCTGGGCCACCTAACAACATTCTGGTACAATCATCAAATATTTATTCTGTGTTATGGAAAGGGATTACACTGACATAAATCCAACACTGGAATAATAATAATAACTGTGTAATGCATTTTCGTATGAGAAAACGCATTACATGGAACAATAATAATAATGTAATGCATTTTTGTGAGAAAATGCATCTCATGGAACAATAATAATAATGTAAAGCATTTTTGTGGGAAAATGCATTACATGGAACAATAATAATAATGTAATATGTTCAGGAGAGGGGTGGGATTGAATTATGGGGAATCAAATACAAAAATGCATTACATGGAACAATAATAATAATGTAATGCATTTTTGTGAGAAAAAACCTTTTCTCTGAATCTGGGACACTGGAGTGATGTTGCTCTTGGTCTGATTAATTACAGTGGACCCCCGCTTAACAATCACCTCACAATGCGACCAATTATGTAAGTGTATTTATGTAAGTGCATTTGTACGTGCATGTTTGGGGGTCTGAAATGGACAAATCTACTTCACAATATTCCTTATGGGAACAAATTCGGTCAGTACTGGCACCTGAACATACTAGTGGAATGAAAAACTATCGTTAACCGGGGGTCCACTGTACTTCCCACAAACTTGAAAAAGTCCTACATGAAGGATATAATAGTCCTACATGAAGGATATAATAGTCTTACATGAAGGATATAATAGTCCTACATGAAGGATATAATAGTCTTACATGAAGGATAGAATAGTCTTACATGAAGGATAGAATAGTCTTACATGAAGGATAGAATAGTCCTACATGAAGGTTATAATAGTCCTACATGAAGGTTATAATAGACCTACATGAAGGTTATAATAGACCTACATGAAGGTTATAATAGTCCTACATTAAGGTTATAATAGTCCTACATGAAGGTTATAATAGTCCTACATGAAGGATATAATAGTCTTACATGAAGGATATAATAGTCCTACATGAAGGATATAATAGTCTTACATGAAGGTTATAATAGTCCTACATGAAGGATATAATAGTCTTACATGAAGGATATAATAGTCCTACATGAAGGATATAATAGTCTTACATGAAGGATAGAATAGTCTTACATGAAGGATAGAATAGTCTTACATGAAGGATAGAATAGTCCTACATGAAGGTTATAATAGTCCTACATGAAGGTTATAATAGACCTACATGAAGGTTATAATAGACCTACATGAAGGTTATAATAGTCCTACATTAAGGTTATAATAGTCCTATATGAAGGTTATAATAGTCCTACATGAAGGATATAATAGTCTTACATGAAGGATATAATAGTCCTACATGAAGGATATAATAGTCTTACATGAAGGTTATAATAGTCCTACATGAAGGATATAATAGTCTTACATGAAGGATATAATAGTCCTACATGAAGGATAGAATAGTCTTACATGAAGGTTATAATAGTCCTACATTAAGGTTATAATAGTCCTACATGAAGGTTATAATAGACCTACATGAAGGTTATAATAGTCCTACATGAAGGTTATAATAGTCCTACATGAAGGATATAATAGTCCTACATGAAGGTTATAATAGACCTACATGAAGGTTATAATAGTCCTACATTAAGGTTATAATAGTCCTACATGAAGGATATAATAGTCCTACATGAAGGATAGAATAGTCTTACATGAAGGATATAATAGTCCTACATGAAGGATATAATAGTCTTACATGAAGGATAGAATAGTCTTACATGAAGGATAGAATAGTCCTACATGAAGGTTATAATAGTCCTACATGAAGGTTATAATAGACCTACATGAAGGTTATAATAGACCTACATGAAGGTTATAATAGACCTACATGAAGGTTATAATAGTCCTACATGAAGGTTATAATAGACCTACATGAAGGTTATAATAGTCCTACATGAAGGTTATAATAGACCTACATGAAGGTTATAATAGTCCTACATTAAGGTTATAATAGTCCTACATGAAGGTTATAATAGTCCTACATGAAGGATATAATAGACCTACATGAAGGTTATAATAGTCCTACATTAAGGTTATAATAGTCCTACATGAAGGTTATAATAGACCTACATAAAGGTTATAATAGTCCTACATGAAGGTTATAATAGACCTACATAAAGGTTATAATAGACCTACATGAAGGTTATAATAGACCTACATGAAGGTTATAATATTCCTACATGAAGGTTATAATAGACCTACATGAAGGATATAATATACCTACATTAAGGTTATAATAGTCCTACATGAAGGTTATAATAGACCTACGTGAAACTTATAATAGACCTACATGAAGGTTATAATAGACCTACATGAAGGTTATAATAGTCCTACATGAAGGTTATAATAGACCTACATGAAGGTTATAATAGTCCTACATGAAGGTTATAATGGATCTACATGAAGGTTATAATAGACCTACATGAAGGTTATAATAGTCCTACATGAAGGTTATAATAGACCTACATGAAGGTTATAATAGACCTACATGAAGGTTATAATAGTCCTACATGAAGGTTATAATAGACCTACATAAAGGTTATAATAGTCCTACATGAAGGTTATAATAGACCTACACGAAGGTTATAATAGTCCTACATGAAGGTTATAATAGACCTACATGGTTATAATAGTCCTATATGAAGGTTATAATAGACCTACATAAAGGTTATAATAGTCCTACATGAAGGTTATAATAGACCTACATGAAGGTTATAATAGACCTACATAAAGGTTATAATAGTCCTACATGAAGGTTATAATAGACCTACATGAAGGTTATAATAGACCTACATAAAGGTTATAATAGTCCTACATGAAGGTTATAATAGACCTACATGAAGGTTATAATAGTCCTACATGAAGGTTATAATAGACCTACATAAAGGTTATAATAGTCCTACATGAAGGTTATAATAGACCTACATGAAGGTTATAATAGACCTACATAAAGGTTATAATAGTCCTACATGAAGGTTATAATAGACCTACATGAAGGTTATAATAGACCTACATGAAGGTTATAATAGACCTACATGAAGGTTATAATAAACCTACATGAAGGTTATAATAGACCTACATGAAGGTTATAATAGACCTACATGAAGGTTACAATAGACCTACATGAAGGTTATAATAGTCCTACATGAAGGTTATAACAGTCCTACATGAAGGTTATAATAGTCCTACATGAAGGTTATAATAGACCTACATGAAGGTTATAATAGTCCTACATGAAGGTTATAATAGTCCTACATGAAGGTTATAATAGTCCTACATGAAGGTTATAATAGTCCTACATGAAGGTTATAATAGACCTACATGAAGGTTATAATAGACCTACATGAAGGTTATAATAGTCCTACATGAAGGTTATAATATTCCTACATGAAGGTTATAATAGACCTACATGAAGGTTAAAGTAGTCCTACATGAAGGTTATAATAGATCTACATGGTTATAATAGTCCTACATGAAGGTTATAATAGACCTACATAAAGGTTATAATAGTCCTACATGAAGGTTATAATAGACCTACATGAAGGTTATAATAGTCCTACATGAAGGTTATAATAGTCCTACATGAAGGTTATAATAGTCCTACATGAAGGTTATAATAGTCCTACATGAAGGTTATAATAGACCTACATAAAGGTTATAATAGTCCTACATAAAGGTTATAATAGTCCTACATGAAGGTTATAATAGACCTACATAAAGGTTATAATAGTCCTACATGAAGGTTATAATAGACCTACATGAAGGTTATAATAGTCCTACATGAAGGTTATAATAGTCCTACATGAAGGTTATAATAGTCCTACATGAAGGTTATAAAAGACCTACATGAAGGTTATAATAGTCCTACATGAAGGTTATAATAGTCCTACATGAAGGTTATAATAGTCCTACATAAAGGTTATAATAGTCCTACATGAAGGTTATAATAGACCTACATAAAGGTTATAATAGTCCTACATGAAGGTTATAATAGACCTACATAAAGGTTATAATAGTCCTATATGAAGGTTATAATAGACCTACATGGTTATAATAGTCCTACATGAAGGTTATAATAGACCTACATGAAGGTTATAATAGTCCTACATGAAGGTTATAATAGACCTACATGAAGGTTATAATAGACCTACATGAAGGTTATAATACACCTACATGAAGGTTATAATAGACCTACATGAAGGTTATAATAGACCTACATGAAGGTTATAATAGACCTACATGAAGGTTATAATAGTCCTACATGAAGGTTATAATAGTCCTACATGAAGGTTATAATAGTCCTACATGAAGGTTATAATAGTCCTACATGAAGGTTATAATAGTCCTACATGAAGGTTATAATAGTCCTACATGAAGGTTATAATAGACCTACATAAAGGTTATAATAGACCTACATGAAGGTTATAATAGACCTACATGAAGGTTATAATAGACCTACATGAAGGTTATAATAGTCCTACATGAAGGTTATAATAGACCTACATGAAGGTTATAACAGTCCTACATGAAGGTTATAATAGTCCTACATAAAGGTTATAATAGTCCTACATGAAGGTTATAATAGACCTACATGGTTATAATAGTCCTACATAAAGTTTATAATAGACCTACATGAAGGTTATAATAGACCTACATGAAGGTTATAATAGTCCTACATGAAGGTTATAATAGTCCTACATGAAGGTTATAATAGACCTACATGAAGGTTATAATAGATCTACATGAAGGTTATAATAGTCCTACATGAAGGTTATAATAGACCTACATGAAGGTTATAATAGACCTACATGAAGGTTATAATAGACCTACATGAAGGTTATAATAGTCCTACATGAAGGTTATAATAGACCTATATGAAGGTTATAACAGACCTACATGAAGGTTATAATAGACCTACATGAAGGTTATAATAGTCCTACATGAAGGTTATAATAGTCCTACATGAAGATTATAATAGTCCTACATAAAGGTTATAATAGTCCTACATGAAGGTTATAATAGACCTACATGAAGGTTATAATAGTCCTACATGAAGGTTATAATAGTCCTACATGAAGGTTATAATAGTCCTACATGAAGGTTATAATAGTCCTACATGAAGGTTATAATGGACCTACATAAAGGTTATAGTAGACCTACATGAAGGTTATAATAGACCTACATGAAGGTTATAATAGTCCTACATGAAGGTTATAATAGACCTACATGAAGGTTATAATAGTCCTACATGAAGGTTATAATAGTCCTACATAAAGGTTATAATAGTCCTACATGAAGGTTATAATAGACCTACATGGTTATAATAGTCCTACATAAAGTTTATAGTAGACCTACATGAAGGTTATAATAGACCTAAATGAAGGTTATAATAGTCCTACATGAAGGTTATAATAGACCTACATGGTTATAATAGTCCTACATGAAGGTTATAATAGACCTACATGAAGGTTATAATAGACCTACATGAAGGTTATAATAATCCTACATGAAGGTTATAATAGTCCTACATGAAGGTTATAATAGTCCTACATGAAGGTTATAATAGACCTACATGGTTATAATAGTCCTACATGAAGGTTATAATAGACCTACATGAAGGTTATAATAGACCTACATGAAGGTTATAATAATCCTACATGAAGGTTATAATAGTCCTACATGAAGGTTATAATAGACCTACATGAAGGTTATAATAGTCCTACATGAAGGTTATAATAGTCCTACATGAAGGTTATAATAGTCCTACATGAAGGCTATAATAGACCTACATGAAGGTTATAATAGTCCTACATGAAGGTTATAATAGACCTACATGAAGGTTATAATAGTCCTACATGAAGGTTATAATAGTCCTACATGAAGGTTATATTAGTCCTACATGAAGGTTATAATAGTCCTACATGAAGGTTATAATAGACCTACATGAAGGATATAATAGTCCTACATGAAGGTTATAATAGTCCTACATGAAGGTTATATTAGTCCTACATGAAGGTTATAATAGTCCTACATGAAGCTTATAATAGACCTACATGAAGGTTATAATAGTCCTACATGAAGGTTATAATAGTCCTACATGAAGGTTATAATAGTCCTACATGAAGGCTATAATAGACCTACATGAAGGTTATAATAGTCCTACATGAAGGTTATAATAGACCTACATGAAGGTTATAATAGTCCTACATGAAGGTTATAATAGACCTACATGAAGGTTATAATAGTCCTACATGAAGGTTATAATAGTCCTACATGAAGGTTATAATAGTCCTACATGAAGGTTATAATAGTCCTACATGAAGGTTATAATAGACCTACATGAAGGTTATAATAGACCTACATGAAGGTTATAATAGTCCTACATGAAGGTTATAATAGTCCTACATGAAGGTTATAATAGACCTACATGAAGGTTATAATAGTCCAACATGAAGGTTATAATAGTCCTACATGAAGGTTATAATAGTCCTACATGGTTATAATAGTCCTACATGAAGGTTATAATAGACCTACATGAGGGTTATAATAGTCCTACATGAAGGTTATAATAGACCTACATGAAGGTTATAATAGACATACATGAAGGTTATAATAGTCCTACATGAAGGTTATAATAGTCCTACATGAAGGTTATAATAGACCTACATGAAGGTTATAATAGACCTACATGAAGGTTATAATAGTCCTACATGAAGGTTATAATAGACCTACATGAAGGTTATAATAGTCCTACATGAAGGTTATAATAGACCTACATGAAGGTTATCATAGTCCTACATGAAGGTTATAATAGACCTACATGAAGGTTATAATAGACCTACATGAAGGTTATAATAGTCCTACATGAAGGTTATAATAGTCCTACATGAAGGTTATAATAGACCTACATGAAGGTTATAATAGACCTACATGAAGGTTATAATAGACCTGCATGAAGGTTATAATAGACCTACATGAAGGTTATAATAGACCTACATGAAGGTTATAATAGACCTACATGAAGGTTATAATAGACCTACATGAAGGTTATAATAGACCTACATGAAGGTTATAATAGACCTACATGAAGGTTATAATAGACCTACATGAAGGTTATAAGAGACCTACATGAAGGTTATAATAGACCTACATGAAGGTTATAATAGACCTACATGAAGGTTATAATAGACCTACATGAAGGTTATAATAGACCTACATGAAGGTTATAATAGACCTACATGAAGGTTATAATAGACCTACATGAAGGTTATAATAGACCTACATGAAGGTTATAATAGACCTACATGAAGGTTATAATAGTCCTACATGAAGGTTATAATAGACCTACATGAAGGTTATAATAGAAGTACATGAAGGTTATAATAGTCCTACATGAAGGTTATAATAGTCCTACATGAAGGTTATAATAGTCCTACATGAAGGTTATAATAGACCTACATGAAGGTTATAATAGACCTACATGAAGGTTATAATAGTCCTACATGAAGGTTATAATAGTCCTACATGAAGGTTATAATAGTCCTACATGAAGGTTATAATAGACCTACATGAAGGTTATAATAGTCCTACATGAAGGTTATAATACTCCTACATGAAGGTTATAAGAGACCTACATGAAGGTTATAATAGACCTACATGAAGGTTATAATAGACCTACATGAAGGTTATAATAGTCCTACATGAAGGTTATAATAGACCTACATGAAGGTTATAATAGACCTACATGAAGGTTATAATAGTCCTACATGAAGGTTATAATAGTCCTACATGAAGGTTATAATAGTCCTACATGAAGGTTATAATAGACCTACATGAAGGTTATAATAGTCCTACATGAAAGTTATAATAGTCCTACATGAAGGTTATAATAGTCCTACATGAAGGATATAATAGTCCTACATGAAGGATATAATAGTCCTACATGAAGGATATAATAGTCCTACATGAAGGATATAATAGTCCTACATGAAGGATATAATAGTCCTACATGAAGGATATAATAGTCCTACATGAAGGATATAATAGTCCTACATGAAGGATATAATAGTCCTACATGAAGGTTATAATAGACCTACATGAAGGTTATAATAGTCCTACATGAAGGTTATAATAGACCTACATGAAGGTTATAATAGTCCTACATGAAGGTTATAATAGACCTACATGAAGGTTATAATAGTCCTACATGAAGGATATAATAGTCCTACATGAAGGTTATAATAGTCCTACATGAAGGTTATAATAGACCTACATGAAGGTTATAATAGTCCTACATGAAGGTTATAATAGTCCTACATGAAGGTTATAATAGACCTACATGAAGGTTATAATAGTCCTACATGAAAGTTATAATAGTCCTACATGAAGGTTATAATAGTCCTACATGAAGGATATAATAGTCCTACATGAAGGTTATAATAGACCTACATGAAGGTTATAATAGACCTACATGAAGGTTATAGTAGACCTACATGAAGGTTATAATAGACCTACATGAAGGTTATAATAGTCCTACATGAAGGTTATAATAGACCTACATGAAGGTTATAATAGTCCTACATGAAGGTTATAATAGTCCTACATGAAGGTTATAATAGACCTACATGAAGGTTATAAAAGACCTACATGAATGTTATAATAGTCCTACATGAAGGTTATAATAGACCTACATGAAGGTTATAATAGACCTACATGAAGGTTATAATAGACCTACATGAAGGTTATAATAGACCTACATGAAGGTTATAATAGTCCTACATGAAGGTTATAATAGACCTACATGAAGGTTATAATAGACCTACATGAAGGTTATAATAGACCTACATGAAGGTTATAATAGTCCTACATGAAGGTTATAATAGACCTACATGAAGGTTATAATAGTCCTACATGAAGGTTATAATAGTCCTACATGAAGGTTATAATAGTCCTACATGAAGGTTATAATAGTCCTACATGAAGGTTATAATAGTCCTACATGAAGGTTATAATAGTCCTACATGAAGGATATAATAGTCCTACATGAAGGTTATAATAGTCCTACATGAAGGTTATAATAGACCTACATGAAGGTTATAATAGTCCTACATGAAGGTTATAATAGTCCTACATGAAGGTTATAATAGTCCTACATGAAGGTTATAATAGTCCTACATGAAGGTTATAATAGACCTGCATTAAGGTTATAATAGTCCTACATGAAGGATATAAAAGTCCTACATGAAGGATATAATAGTCCTACATGAAGGTTATAATAGTCCTACATGAAGGTTATAATAGTCCTACATGAAGGTTATAATAGTCCTACATGAAGGTTATAATAGACCTACATGAAGGTTATAATAGTCCTACATGAAGGATGTAATAGTCCTACATGAACGTTATAATAGTCCTACATGAAGGTTATAATAGTCCTACATGAAGGATATAAAAGTCCTACATGAAGGATATAATAGTCCTACATGAAGGTTATAATGGTCCTACATGAAGGATATAATAGTCCTACATGAAGGTTATAATAGACCTACATGAAGGATATAATAGTCCTACATGAAGGATATAATAGTCCTACATGAAGGATGTAATAGTCCTACATGAAGGATATAATAGTCCTACATGAAGGTTATAATAGACCTACATGAAGGATATAATAGTCCTACATGAAGGTTATAATAGACCTACATGAAGGATATAATAGTCCTACATGAAGGATTTAATAGTCCTACATGAAGGTTATAATAGACCTACATGAAGGATATAATAGTCCTACATGAAGGTTATAATAGTCCTACATGAAGGTTATAATAGTCCTACATGAAGGTTATAATAGACCTACATGAAGGATATAATAGTTCTACATGAAGGATATAATAGTCCTACGTGAAGGATATAATAGTCCTACATGAAGGTTATAATAGTCCTACATGAAGGATATAATAGTCCTACATGAAGGATATAATAGTCCTACATGAAGGTTATAATAGTCCTACATGAAGGATATAATAGTCCTACATGAAGGATATAATAGTCCTACATGAAGGATATAATAGTCCTACATGAAGGTTATAATAGTCCTACATGAAGGTTATAATAGTCCTACATGAAGGATATAATAGTCCTACATGAAGGTTATAATATACCTACATGAAGGATATAATAGTCCTACATGAAGGATATAATAGTCCTACATGAAGGATATAATAGTCCTACATGAAGGTTATAATAGTCCTACATGAAGGATATAATAGTCCTACATGAAGGGTATAATAGTCCTACATGAAGGTTATAATAGACCTACATGAAGGATATAATAGTCCTACATGAAGGATATAATAGTCCTACATGAAGGTTATAATAGACCTACATGAAGGATATAATAGTCCTACATGAAGGTTATAATAGACCTACATGAAGGATATAATAGTCCTACATGAAGGATATAATAGTCCTACATGAAGGTTATAATAGTCCTACATGAAGGTTATAATAGACGTACATGAAGGATATAATAGTCCTACATGAAGGATATAATAGTCCTACATGAAGGTTATAATAGACCTACATGAAGGATATAATAGTCCTACATGAAGGTTATAATAGACCTACATGAAGGTTATAATAGACCTACATGAAGGTTATAATAGACCTACATGAAGGTTATAATAGACCTACATGAAGGTTATAATAGTCCTACATGAAGGTTATAATAGACCTACATGAAGGTTATAATAGACCTACATGAAGGTTATAATAGACCTACATGAAGGTTATAATAGTCCTACATGAAGGTTATAATAGACCTACATGAAGGTTATAATAGTCCTACATGAAGGTTATAATAGTCCTACATGAAGGTTATAATAGTCCTACATGAAGGTTATAATAGTCCTACATGAAGGTTATAATAGTCCTACATGAAGGTTATAATAGTCCTACATGAAGGATATAATAGTCCTACATGAAGGTTATAATAGTCCTACATGAAGGTTATAATAGACCTACATGAAGGTTATAATAGTCCTACATGAAGGTTATAATAGTCCTACATGAAGGTTATAATAGTCCTACATGAAGGTTATAATAGTCCTACATGAAGGTTATAATAGACCTGCATTAAGGTTATAATAGTCCTACATGAAGGATATAAAAGTCCTACATGAAGGATATAATAGTCCTACATGAAGGTTATAATAGTCCTACATGAAGGTTATAATAGTCCTACATGAAGGTTATAATAGTCCTACATGAAGGTTATAATAGACCTACATGAAGGTTATAATAGTCCTACATGAAGGATGTAATAGTCCTACATGAACGTTATAATAGTCCTACATGAAGGTTATAATAGTCCTACATGAAGGATATAAAAGTCCTACATGAAGGATATAATAGTCCTACATGAAGGTTATAATGGTCCTACATGAAGGATATAATAGTCCTACATGAAGGTTATAATAGACCTACATGAAGGATATAATAGTCCTACATGAAGGATATAATAGTCCTACATGAAGGATGTAATAGTCCTACATGAAGGATATAATAGTCCTACATGAAGGTTATAATAGACCTACATGAAGGATATAATAGTCCTACATGAAGGTTATAATAGACCTACATGAAGGATATAATAGTCCTACATGAAGGATTTAATAGTCCTACATGAAGGTTATAATAGACCTACATGAAGGATATAATAGTCCTACATGAAGGTTATAATAGTCCTACATGAAGGTTATAATAGTCCTACATGAAGGTTATAATAGACCTACATGAAGGATATAATAGTTCTACATGAAGGATATAATAGTCCTACGTGAAGGATATAATAGTCCTACATGAAGGTTATAATAGTCCTACATGAAGGATATAATAGTCCTACATGAAGGATATAATAGTCCTACATGAAGGTTATAATAGTCCTACATGAAGGATATAATAGTCCTACATGAAGGATATAATAGTCCTACATGAAGGATATAATAGTCCTACATGAAGGTTATAATAGTCCTACATGAAGGTTATAATAGTCCTACATGAAGGATATAATAGTCCTACATGAAGGTTATAATATACCTACATGAAGGATATAATAGTCCTACATGAAGGATATAATAGTCCTACATGAAGGATATAATAGTCCTACATGAAGGTTATAATAGTCCTACATGAAGGATATAATAGTCCTACATGAAGGGTATAATAGTCCTACATGAAGGTTATAATAGACCTACATGAAGGATATAATAGTCCTACATGAAGGATATAATAGTCCTACATGAAGGTTATAATAGACCTACATGAAGGATATAATAGTCCTACATGAAGGTTATAATAGACCTACATGAAGGATATAATAGTCCTACATGAAGGATATAATAGTCCTACATGAAGGTTATAATAGTCCTACATGAAGGTTATAATAGACGTACATGAAGGATATAATAGTCCTACATGAAGGATATAATAGTCCTACATGAAGGTTATAATAGACCTACATGAAGGATATAATAGTCCTACATGAAGGTTATAATAGACCTACATGAAGGATATAATAGTTCTACATGAAGGATATAATAGCCCTACATGAAGGTTATAATAGTCCTACATGAAGGATATAATAGTCCTACATGAAGGGTATAATAGTCCTACATGAAGGGATAAACAGTTGTGATGAGCCACACAAGATTTGGTGCAACTTTTCACAGTCACAAACAGGTCATTAACCCTTTGACTGTCGCGGCCGTATATATACGTTTTACGAGGTGCCGTGTTTGACGTATATATACTCATAAATTCTAGCGGCTTCAAATCAAGCAGGAGAAAGCTGGTAGGCCCACATGTGAGAGAATGGGTCTGTGTGGTCAGTGTGCACCATATAAAAAAAATCCTGGAGCACGCAGTGCATAATGAGAAAACAAAAACTCCGACCGTTTTTTTTAATTAAAATGCCGACTTTGTGGTCTATTTTCGTATAGTATTTATGGTTGTATTCTCGTTTTCTTGGTCTCATTTGATAGAATGGAAAACATTTTACAGAAATAGCGGTGTTTTTGATTGATTTTACTATAAAAAGAACCTAGAAATGGAGCTCAAAGTAGGGGAAATGTTTGATTTTTACCAATGTTCAAAAGTAAACAAATGATGCCATTTTCCAATAAATGTCCAACTAGCCATTCTAATATGCAGTCATGAATGGGTTGATGTTATTTATACAGTTATTACAGCATTGCAGTAGTCTGCATAATAGTAAGTCTAATATTTTTTGTTTGAATAAAAATTCAAAATAGAAAGCAAGAGTAATATCAGAGGGGCCTGGAGACGTGACTGATGAACAAAGAAAACGTTATTTTAGAGCCAGGAATGTCTGCATTGTTCATTCTGGACCTTATTTTGAAATTGTCATATTTTTTAGTTTTCGTGAAATTGGCCAAATTGCAAATTTCTGACCACATTATTAGGTAGTTGAAATCAGTAAATGGGCAGTTTCTTGTGCTCAATCGATAGAAAAAATGAAGTTCTAAAGAAATAGCTATGAGTTTGGGCGACTGAAACAATGAAATTACCCGAAAATAGGGCTCAAAGTGTGCGAAATCGCCGATTTGTAAACAGCGCCGAGGTCGCTAACTTCGCGAGAGCATAATTCCGTCAGTTTTCCATCAAATTTCGTTATTTTGGTGTCATTACAATCGGGAAAAGATTCTCTATCATTTCATAAGAAAAAATAATTTTTTTTTTTTTAAATTTTGCAACACCAGGAGACACCTCAGGATTGGGGGTTGCGACAGTCAAAGGGTTAAAATTTACAAATGAGTTGTGTTCTTGGTTTCTCAAATTACAGTATATATTTTTTTAAATAATAATAACATGAAGTATAATGCTGGGAGCAAGAAGCTAGTAACCCCTTCTCCTGTATAAATTACTAAATTTAAGAAGAGACACTTTAGTTTGTCTTTTTAGTCACCCTGCCTTGGTAGATGGCCTGTTTGTTGAAAAAAAAAAAAAGAAGTATGTCCACGTTCCACACATGATCGTGTTACAGCCCAGAGGTTGGAAAACGTTAAATGGTTTCTCAATATCACGTTTGTAAGGGTGTTATATTGTTTTCATTGCAATTGCAAAGCAAAAGAGTAAACTGAGCATTTACACTCATACCCTTTTCAACATTATAAAATTCACACTATTATTATCAACCTGCAATTGTTGTACTAATTCACTTTATGTAACAGAAATAACAAAAGTAATTTTCCCATATTTTTGCAGTCCATATAGATAATGAAATGCAATGAAGACAGTGGAAGCGGAGGATCCCTTAACAGTCTTGATTTAGTTATTTTTCCTAGAAGAAATTTATTTTTAGAAATTAGAATATGAAACGTTACTTGGAATAACTGCTGCTTTTAAAATTCAAGTTCTTGAATTGAATGCCATCTAATGTAAAAAAAAAAAAAAAAATTGTACCTATAAACTTAGTAGACTATAACCCAAATATTTTTTTCTTATAATTATGTACAATGATATATTTAATCTACTTATACATTCATTATATACAGTGGACCCCCGGTTCATGATATTAATCCGTTCCTGAGAGCTCATCGTAAACCAAAATTATCGGAAAGCGAATCAATATTCCCCATAAGAAATAATGGATATCAAATTAATCTGTGCAAGACACCCAAAAGTATGAAAAAAACTTTTACCACATGATATATTAAGTTTAATGCAATATAATAATTACAATAACAATAATAGCATTAGAATAATCACAATAGAATAATTGACACTTACCTTTAATGAAGATCTGGTGATGATTGATGGGATGAAAGGAGGGGAGAGTGTCGAAGTTTTTAATGTTTAGAAGGAGAATCCCCCTCCATTAGGACTTGGGGTAGCAAGTCCTTTTGTGGGGTTACTTCCTTTCTTCTTTTAATGCCACTAGGACCAGCTTGAGAGTCATTGGACTTCTGTTGCACAACATATCTGTCCATAGAGGCCTGTACCTCTCGTTCCTTTATGACTTTCCTAAAATGGTTTACAACATTGTCAGTGTACAGGTTGCCAACACGGCTTGCAGTAGCTGTGTCAGAGTGATTTTCATCAAAAAAGGTTTGCACTTCAAGCCACTTTGCACACATTTCCTTAATTTCAATAGTCATTAACACCCTTGGTCTCGATGGGTTGGCACTAGAAGCTTTCTTGGGGCCCATGGTGACTTATTTTGCAGAAACAAGCACCAAAAACAGTGAAAATATGGATAATATAGAATGTACCGAATGTATCCTTAGATGCGTGCACACTGGCTGGCTTGTAAACACTGGACACGTCTCGTACGAATCGTATCGCATACCGGGTTTTGTAACGGGAACCGAGGCAAATTTTTTGCGATATAATGCTTCGGATACCGGATTTATCGGATACCGATGGCTTCGTAAACCGGGGGTCCACTGTACTCACTGAATCAATTTTACTGAGTATACATTGAATGTCTTTATATAAATATAATATATATAAATATATACTTGGTGCCCAAGTAGGAACATCGGGAGTTAAAGCATGTTGGGTCACTAGGTCAAGTCTCCCTGGAATACTTCTAACTTATATTTCATATTTATAGAGGGGCAACTGATATATCGGATCATTATTTAGTTGTAGCTACAGTTAGAGTAAGAGGTAGATGGGACAAGTGGAAAATGGGAACAACAAGTAAGAGAGAGGTGAAAGTGTATAAACTAAGGGACAAGGAAGTTCGGGTGAGATATAAGCAACTGTTGGCAGAAAGGTGGGCTGGTGCAAGTATGAGTAGTGGGGGGGGGGGGTTGAAGAGGGTTGGAATAGTTTTAAAAATGCAGTATTAGAATGTGGGGCAGAAGTTTGTGGTTATAGGAGGGTGGGTGCAGGAGGAAAGAGGAGTGATTGGTGGAATGAAGTAAAGAGTGTGATAAAAGAGAAAAAGGTAGCTTATGAGAGGTTTTTACAAAGCAGAAGTGTTATAAGAAGACCAGAGAATATGGAGAGTAAAAGAAAGGTGAAGAGAGTGGTGAGAGAGTGCAAAAGGAGAGCAGATGATAGACTGGGAGAGGCTAGGGTTAGGGTGTGTAGAAGAGAGGGAGACTACTTCCTGGTAAAAGTAGGTCTTAGACAGGGATGTGTAATGTCACCACAGTTGTTAAATATATTTATAGATGGGGTTGCAAAAGAAGTAAATGCTAGGGTGTTCGGGAGAGGGGTGGGATTAAATTATGGGGAATCAAATACAAAATGGGAATTGACACAGTTACTTTTTGCTGATGATACTGTGCTTATGGGAGATTCTAAAGAAAAATTGCGAAGGTTAGTGGACGAGTTTGGGAGTGTGTGCAAAGGTAGAAAGTTGAAAGTGAACATAGAAAAGAGTAAAGTGATGAGGGTATCAAATGATTTAAAGAAAAATTGGATATCAAATTGGAGAGGAGGAGTATGGAAGAAGTGAATGTTTTCAGATATTTGGGAGTTGACGTGTCAACATGTGGATTTATGAAGGATGAGGTTAATCATAGAATTGATGAAGGAAAGAAGGTGAGCGGTGCATTCAGGTATATGTGGAGGAAAAAAACGTTATCTATGGAGGCAAAGAAGGGAATGTATGAAAGTATAGTGGTACCAATACTCTTATATGGGTGTTAAGCTTGGGTTGTAAATGCTTCAGCGAGGAGACGGTTTGAGGCAGTGGAGATGGCCTAAGGGCAATGTGTGGTGTAAATATTATGCAGAAAATTTGGAGTGTGGAAATTAGGAGAAGATGTGGAGTTAATAAAAGTATTAGTCAGAGGGCTGAAGAGGGGTTGTTGAGGTGGGTTGGTCATTTAGAGAGAATGGATCAAAGTAGAATGACATGGAGAGCATATAAATCTGTAGGGGAAGGAAGGCGGGGTAGGGGTCATCCTCGAAAAGGTTGGAGGGAGGAGGTACAGGATGATTTGTGGGCGACGGGCTTGGAGTTCCAGCAAGCGTGCGTGAGCATGTTAGATAGGAGTGAATGGAGACGAATGGTATTTGGGACCTGACGATCTGTTGGAGTGTGAGCAGGGTAATATTTAGTGAAGGGATTCAGGGAAACTGGTTATTTTTATATAGCCAGACTTGAGTCCTGAAAATGGGAAATACAATGCCTGCACTTTCAAGGAGGGGTTTGGGATATTGGCAGTTTGGAGGGATATGTTGTGTATCTTTATACATATATGCTTCTAAACTGTTGTACAGGTGTCCCTCAACATTCGCGAGGGTTAGGGGATCAAGATCCTTGCGAAGTTGAAAAACCGTGAATGTTTGGTGCCCCAATATATTGTAGGGAAATATAATACAATACTGCTTAACTTGTTGAACCATGAACAATCATAAAATACATGAAAACGTCGTAAGTTGTACTAAATATATACATGTTATGCTTTAATAACATGTATGTTATAAAATACCACAGACTCCACCACTGCCTCCACCACTTCCTCAACCAATGCGAGTCCCTACTACCCTCCCTCCGACCCCCTCAACTGGCAGCCAGCCCTCCCACCACTCAGTGTGGTGAGTGTTTTGTTTGTTCATTATTTGCTATTAAACTACAGTATAAATAATGTAAACACATTCATGACTGCATATTGGAATGGCTATTTGAACAGGTATTGGACAGTGACATCATGTGTTTACTCTTGAACACAGCAAAGAATCAAACATTTCTGCTACTGCTAATAATAACAATGGTAATAGTAATAATAATAATAATAATAATAATAATAATAATAATAATACGATATTCAGGTCTCCCTCAACATTCGCGAGGGTTAGTGGAAGAAGAGCCTCGCGAATGTTGAAAAACCGTGAATGTTTGGTGCCCCAATATATTGTAGGGAAATATATTACAATACTGCTTCCTTAACTTGTTGAACCATGAATAATTATAAAATACATGAAAACGTCGTAAATTGTACTAAATATATACATGTTATGCTTTAATAACGTATGTTATTTAATAACATGTATGTTAATAACATGTATGTTATTAAATACCACTGCCTCCACCACTGCGAGTCCCTACTACCCTCCCTCCGACCCCTGCAACTGGCAGCCAGCCCTCCCACCACTGTGTGGTGAGTGTTTTGTTTGTTCATTATTTGCTATTAAACTACAGTATAAATAATGTAAACCCATTCATGACTGCATATTGGAATGGCTATTAGGAAAGGTATTAGATGGTGACATCATGTGTTTACTCTTGAACACAGCAAAGAATCGAACATTTCTGCTATTGCTAATAATAACAATAGTAATAATAATAATAATAATAATAATAATAATAATAATAAATATAATATAATTGAAGAAGGAAATTGTACAAAAATACGAGGGAGTGGTTGACACATCGTCAGTGTGACTTTGTTTATGCTGGAGTGAACATTAGTCTCCATGCTCTTCCAAACATTTCACAATAATTCAGAGGTTGAGGCAGTGGTATTTAATAACATATATGTTATAAATAATAATAGTGCATGTTATTATTAATAACATGTATTATTATTAACATGTATGTATTTAATAACATATATGTTATAAATAATAATAGTACATATTATTAACAACATGTATTATTATTAACATGTATGTTATTAAATACCATTGCCTCAATCACTGCCTCTACCACTCCAGTCACACTCAATCTACAAGAACCAAACACAATGAATTATTGTGAAATGTTTGGAAGAGCATGGAGACTAATGTTCACTCCAGCATAAACAAAGTCACACTGACGATGTGTCAACCACTCCCTCGTATTTTTGTACAATTTCCTTCTTCAATTATATTATATTTATTATTATTATTATTATTATTATTACTATTGTTATTATTAGCAGTAGCAGAAATGTTTAATTCTTTGCAGTGTTCAAGAGTAAACACATGATGTCACCTTCCAATACCTGTCCAAATAGCCATTCCAATATGCAGTCATGAATGTGTTTACATTATTTATACTGTAGTTTAATAGCAAATAATGAACAAACAAAACACTCACCACACTGAGTGGTGGGAGGGCTGGCTGCCAGTTGCAGGGGTCGGAGGGAGGGTAGTAGGGACTCGCAGGTGGCGGGAAACTTAAATATTTGGCGGCTGGGAATTTGGTGGCTGGGAATTTGGTGGTTGGGAATTTGGCGGTTGGGAATTCGCGAATGTGTGAAGCCCGCGAAAGTTGAAAACGTGAATGTTGAGGGAGACCTGTAATTGAAGAAGGAAATTGTACAAAAATACGAGGGAGTGGTTGACACATCGTCAGTGTGGCTTTGTTTATGCTGGAGTGAACATGAGTCTCCCTGCTCTTCCAAACATTTCACAATAATTCAGCGGTTGAGGCAGTGATAGAGGTAGTGATAGAGGCAGTGATAGAGGCAGTGGGTGAGGCAGTGGTATTTACTAACATATACGTAAGTTATAAATAATAATAGTACATGTTAATATTAATAACATTTATAATAATAATAATAAATGTTATTCATAATGTACTATTATTATTTATAACATATATGTTAGTAAATATCACTGCCTCTATCACTGCCTCTACCACTGCCTCTACCACTGCCTCTATCACTGCCTCTACCACTGCCTCTACCACTGCCTTTACCACTGCCTCTACCACTGCCTCTACCACTGCCTCTACCACTGCCTCTATCACCTCTACCACTGCCTCTACCACTCCAGTCACACTCAATCTACAAGCACCAAACACAATGAATTATTGTGAAATGTTTGGAAGAGTACGGAGACTAATGTTCACTCTAGCATAAACAAAGTCACACTGACGATGTGTCAACCACTCCCTCGTATTTTTGTACAATTTCCTTCTTCAATTATATCGTATTATTATTATTATTATTACTATTGTTATTATTAGCAGTAGCAGAAATGTTTGATTCTTTGCTGTGTTCAAGAGTAAACACATGATGTCACCGTCCAATACCTGTCCAAATAGCCATTCCAATATGCAGTCATGAATGTGTTTACATTATTTATACTGTAGTTTAATAGCAAATAATGAACAAACAAAACACTCACCACACCGAGTGGTGGGAGGGCTGGCTGCCAGTTGCGGGGTTCGGAGGGAGGGTAGTAGGGACTCGCAGGTGGCGGGAAACTTGAATATGATTTGGCGGCTGGGAATTTGGTGGCTGGGAATTTGGCGGTTGGGAATTCGCGAATGTGTGAAGCCCGCGAAAGCTGAAAACGTGAATGTTGAGGGAGACCTGTATTATGAGCACCTCTGCAAAAACAGTGATTATGTGCGAGTGAGGTGAAAGTGTTTTATGATGATGAAAGTATTTTCTTTTTGGGGATTTTCTTTCTTTTTGGGTCACCCTGCCTTGGTGGGTCACCCTGCCTCGGTGGGAGACGGCCAACATGCTGCTCTTACCTGTATTTTTTTGTACCTCTGTATGTATGTATGTATGCTATGCTAAGAAAGTATATATAAAGTGGTACCCCGAGTTTCGGCCATAATTCATTCCAGAAGGCTGTTTGAGTGCAATTACCGAACGAATTTGTTCCCATAAGAAATACAATAATAATGTAAACTAGATTAGTCCGTTTCAGACCCCCAAAAATACACTTACAAAAGCACTTACAATAATAAACCTACATAATTGTTCGAGTTGGGAGCTGTACGAAATTCGGGGTTCCACTGTATACATACAATACATACATACATATATATATATATATATATATATATATATATAATATATATATATATATATATATATATATATATATATACAGTGGACCCCTGGTTTATGATATTATTTCATTCGAGAAGTATGTTCAGGTGCCAGTACTGACCGAATTTGTTCCCATAAGGAATATTGTGAATTAGATTAGTCCATTTCAGACCCCCAAACATGCACGTACAAACACACTTACATAAATACACTTACATAATTGGTCGCATTGGGAGCTGATCGTAAACCGGGGGTCCACTGTGTATATATATATATATATATATATATATATATATATATATATATATATATATAATGTTTATTGCCATTGTAGTCTTGAGTTACCTGAAATGCTTTGCATAACCATGGGCTTTTTACATGCATTATCAAGTGTCACCCATTTCTGTAAAAACAATGTATCATGTGGGAATCAATTTTGAACTTGAATTTGTAATACCATGTGTCCCAAGGCCAAACATGAAAAAATACTCGATAAAGCCTACTATCATTGTGCAGAATGTCATATTACAGGATTCTCTGCTACCAGTGTTGTTATTCTCACTTGTCAGCTTATGCCACTGTTTACTCATATCCATGACTCATGAAATCATAGTGACATGATTGCAAACACGCCATACCACAGATGGGGATAGAACCCATGATCAGAGAGTCATAAAACTCCAGACCGATGCACTAGCCACTGGGCCAGCTGGCTACAACAAGATTTGTCCAACTAGGTATATTTATACACCATAGGAAGGTTAGCATAGGCACCACTGTGACCACAAATGCAAATTTTTACAGACAAATCTCCTGCCAGTGCTGGCAGGAGATTAGTCTGTAAAAACTTGCATTTGTGGTCACAGTGGCGCTTATGCTAACCTTCCTATTGTGTATAAATATACTTAGTTGGACGAATCTTGTTGTAGCCAGCTGGCCCAGTGGCTAGCGCATCAGTCTGGAGATTTATGACTCTGATCGCGGGTTCTATCCCCGTCTGTGGTATGGTTTTCCCATATCCAAAATATATTCCACATCACTGACCATAAGTGTCAGCAAATGTAGGTGAAAGGTGGAATATCCCCACTCTTTATGCTGAGGTTTTACACAGGCTGGCCTCCTGTGAGTAACACTCCTCCCAAATAGGCCTCTACTTCAATCCAGTCATGAAGCATCCGTAAATGTTGATGTGCGTAACCTGGGGGAGTTTTGCAAGTTGGAAACCTCCTGAACTGAAGCCACAATTGAAGAAATGGGCCAAACAGTGTATGGTGGAAGCCAAAGGCATTACAGTACCATGAAGTATTATCATAATTATTATTATTGTTATTTTTTTATTATTATTGGTCTTGTATGCATCATCAGTCACTGCAGCCCTGAAGTGGGTTATATCATGTTGAGATTTAATACATAGTATGTGTGCGAGTGATCTAGCTTGAAAATAAATAATATTTATGCGGCAATGTTATGCCTGCCAAATAACAAAATAAAGAAAGTCACAAAAACTATAGTTGGAACAATTCTCATTTGACCCAAAATTTAGAGAGGAAACTTCATTGAAATTTTCAGTCCATTCTTGTTGGAAAGTTAGGAAATTAAGTTGCAGTTCATCCAATCTATGAATTTAAGACACAGTACTGTACAGAGCGGTAGCTATATTCAGAGTCTGGTGAGGTGGCCACTCTGAGCATCATGCGGTGCACTCACTGCACCTGAGTGCACGCTGGGTGCTACGTTACGTGTTAAATGCGCATAGCAGGACGAGCGGAATGTCTGCAGCCCAGCTTGTATGAGTTCCCGCCGGATGGTGCGTGAGCTAATGTCCATGTGCAGGTGCTGGACGAAGAGCTTTCTGAGCACCTCAGATGACACGTTAGGATTGGCCTTGGCAAGCTCCAGCAGCTTCCGACGCTCGCTCTCCGTTAGCTTCTTGCGTCGTCCTGTTCGCTTGCCTACACTGGCCGAACACTCGCCCTCATTCTGGAACTGACACATCAAACATGACCTTACTTGTGTGTTGTATAAGAAAGAAAAAATATGCAAGCACCACAGGAAAGGATGAGAAAGTACTGTATTTACTCTACTAAATCAAAAACGTTTTATGGACATCAAAAATACTGTCAGCTGTCTTATAAAGCTCCTCTATATAGTGCACTTTTTTAAAACATCAGCTGCTTCCCACCAAGGCAGGGACCCCAAAAAATAAGAAACACTTTCATCATCACTCACTCCACCACTGTCTTGCCAAGAGGCATGATGATACTATACAGTGGACCCCCGCTTAACGATCACCTCCCAATGCGACCAATTATGTAAGTGTATTTATGTAAGTACGTTTGTACGTGTATGTTTGGGGGTCTGAAATGGACTAATCTACTTCACGATATTCCTTATGGGAACAAATTCGGTCAGTACTGGCACCTGAACATACTTCTGGAATGAAAAAATATCGTTAACCGGGGGTCCACTGTATTTTAAAAACTGCAGCATATCTCCACCCCTCCTTCAGAATGCATCCAAAACTGAACAGCACATGGAAAGGCCTTCACAGTTCATGCTATTAAATTTTGGATGCACTTTTTCAATTTGCCAAAAAAAAAAAAAAAAAAAAAGTCACTATATATAGAAGAGCTTTATAAGAAAGTTGACTTCATTCCAGTTAGTGAAATTCAGGGAAGAAAAACAAGAAATGATTTTCCATAGAAAAGCTGTTTGTCATGAGTTTGAGTAGTGCAGATTTCAATTTAGTGTGAAATTAATTAATGTAAGCTTCTTCCCCAAACAATTCAGTCATGCACAAAAATTACACATACAGTAGGATCCCCGTATCTGTGGGGGATACGTTCCAAGGACCTGCCGTGGATACCAAAACTGCGGATAGTTACGAACCCTATAAGTCATTTTTCATTTACATACATACCTATGATGAAGTTGAATTGATAAATTAAACATAATAAGTGGATAATTATCACTTTTTCACTGATGGGAAGCACTTCATGACTTCTCTTAGACTTTGTAGAACTTCCACCATCACTACTTTTGCCCTTTGAACATTATTAAGCAAAATTAAGGGTTACTTTTAGGGTCATGGTAAACCACGGATAACTGAAATCGCAGATACAGGACCAGCGGATACTGGGGTCCCACTGTAATTCAAAGTGCAAATCTGGGTAGTGTGACAACTTCACAAGATTCATTATTCACACTAATCAAGACTTATCTGTATGTGATACATTCATAAAAAAAGACACAGAAATGCAGCATGCAGTAATATCCTTTACTGATTTGATAATGCCCACTGTGTAGGTGTTACATTGTTAATAAAGGATCACATCATAGTGCATTTGTCTTTCTGTTCCTATTGTGTTGGTACATATCTTGTACCATTATTCTCATGATTATTCCTGGCGAACATGCCTTGTGATAAACAGTGTGGACCATATTTCAACCTATCCCCAAGGTTCATGAAATAGCAGCTGAGACAATGACTGAGGCAGCAACTCAGGCAGTGATTGAGGCAATGCTTGAGGAAGAATACCATCACTCCTCTTGGGAACAAAGTACTGTGGTAACATATAATTTGCTGCCATTCAAGAAGAGGTTCGAGGGGAAGGGATGGGGGAGATACCTTGATGCTAGTGAAGGGCATTAATCATTTCCTTGGATCAAACCCAATTACCTCCCACTCCTCCAGATGCTGAATAACCCTTATAGGTTTAGTGCTCACCCTTGGCCATAAATGCAATCTCATGAAAAAGGACATATACAAATAAATAAAAGTTAAATTCCATTTTTATTTCAAAATATATTACATACGAGTAATTTCCATTGCCATTTCTTTACATTATTAAATATTTATTAATTTCCACAACTAAGAGAATATATTATAACAAAAAGGTTCAGCAGAAAAAAATATGTAAGACAAAGGTTGAAATATTTGTTGAAAAAATTCTTTTACAGTGTAGTAAATTGTCATGTCACGTGTGTTTACTCCTTATAGCCTTAAACGTGTTGGTATCATCTATGAAACACAACACCTGTGCTTCCTTCATATAACTTTAAACATGTGTTATCATCCCTAAAGCATAACACCTGTGCTTCCTTCTTATAACCTTAAACATGTGATGTTATCATCCCTGAAACACAACACCTGTTTTTGCTTCCTACAACCTTCAACAAACATGTGTTGGCATCATCCACTAAACTTAACACCTGTGTTTGCTTCCAACAAAACAAACATTTCCCAGCGTCATCCAGAGTACAAAAAACTAAGACTCACATGGAAAATATTTTAGTACAGAGGTGATTGAAATCCCCCATATAGTCCCCAGTACTCCATGAAAACTCTTGAAATATCAGTTTCAACACTGTCTCTTAAACATCGTTGCTTCAAACACTGATCTCTCAAATTAACATACAGGTGATCCTCGACTTACGATGGTTCGATTTACAATATTTCAACTTTGCGATGGTGCAAAAGCAATTACTTTGGAGATGAAACTCATGATAATTACCCAGCATGAAGGCAGGAAGTCTGTAATCTGTAATATTTATTTACTTTTCAATACTGGTATTTAGTTACAGTATTTATTTGTTTATTTACTTATTAAGTGACAGTAGTTATTTGTTTACTTATTTATTTAACATATCGTAGTCATAGTCAACTTACGATATTTTCAACTCAAGACGGGTTCAACGGAACATAACCCCATCGTAAGTCGAGGAGCACCTGTATAGTTAGCTCAATCATAAAGCACTACTATTCCCTTCATGTAATTATATTTTCAAAAATCTCGGATTAACATGCTAAATTTCTAAATTCAAATCCCCATAGTTGCAGTCGAAACGCAGAGGTTCAGGTCAG
Source organism: Cherax quadricarinatus (assembly GCF_038502225.1). Taxonomy (NCBI): domain Eukaryota; kingdom Metazoa; phylum Arthropoda; class Malacostraca; order Decapoda; family Parastacidae; genus Cherax; species Cherax quadricarinatus. Next base: position 11,530,522 of record NC_091353.1, read on the forward strand.
CAATGCGTCGTGCCTCACAGCGGCGGTGTATCTGGCTCTGCTGGTGTCTAACGAGCGATAAACGTTTGAAATTAGTATTCCCAGAGACAAATCTCGACTTCTTGTCATCTTCGGTGCCATACTTGAGGCAGGTTTTACATGTCATAACTCTCTTCGTGGTGTCGTAACAGACCCACTCAAATTCTATTCTCCAACTCTCGACAAAATTCCTGGAGCGTCTGGTGGTCTCGTACTTTTTATATCGTTGGCGTTGTTCCTCGCTGCTGTAGTGTATCTGCCTCTCTTGAAGCTCGAACTTAAGGACGTCCTGTGAGTGAAGAAATGATCCAGTCAGAGGCTGAACTTAGAATTTAAAAAGATATCTGCTTGTATAACAAAAGGCTTGTGGTCTGTACAGCCTCTCCTCACTTAACGACAGAGTTCCGTTCCTAAGACCACATTGGTAAACGAATTCATCACTAAGCAAGGAGCATAATACAATGGTGGTGGGTTTGTGTCAACCATCTTTGATATTGTTTTAATGTCACCTTTGCACCATTTATAACATTTTTAGTATATTTTTAAATATTTACACAGTAGTGTACTATATATTGTAATAAAAAGAATAGACGAAATCAGCTCTAATATACATTATTTAGGTATGCATACTGGTCAGAGAACTCATCATAAGTCTGAGTCGTCGGTAAACGAGTACGTCGCTAAGTGAGGAGAGGCTGTACACAGTTTGATAGAAAAACTCTTGGAACTCATCAAAGGTATATCAAAGGTACAGTGGATGGATTGTTAGATCTAAATCCTATGAGTGCATAAGGGTCATTAAGGCAGCAATTTCACTTGTTTGTGGGGAAGCTGCAGTCAAAGAATAAGCTGAAGTGTGACGTTGGCACACCTCTCAATGAATGATGGAGAAGGTGTTTTCTTTTTATAGGTCCTGCTTTGGTGAGAGGCAGCCGATGTTTGCAGTTTTGAACTGTAGTATCGGCGCCCCTCTGCAAGACAGTGATGGAGTGAATGATGGTGAAAATGTTTCTTCTTTTTAGAGTCACCCTGCCTCAGTGAGAGACGGCTGTTTTCTTAAAAAATGATAAAAAATAACAATAATAATAATAATGAGCTACAGTTGTAAACCCCAAGCTAAAAATCCCAGCTCAAGATCAAATAACAAACAATAACATTATGAATAATAAAAAGTCACAATACTGTGACTGTAACAATTCACAACCCACAATATTGTGGATTCAACACCTGAGTCTACAATGTTGTACCTGGAACAATTCACAATTCACAAGTAACCCACAATACTGTGGCTGCAACAATTCACAAGTAACCTACAATTCTGTAGCTGCAACAATTCACAATCCACAAAACCATGACTGCAACAATTCACAATCCACAAAACCATGACTGCAACAATTCACAAGTAACCCACAATACCGTGGCTGCAACAATTCACAAGTAACGCACAATACCGTGGCTGCAACAATTCACATGTAACCCACAATACCGTGGCTGCAACAATTCACAAGTAATCCACAATACTGTGGTTGCAACAATTCACAAGTAATCCACAATACAGTGGCTGCAACAATTCACAAGTAACCCACAATACCGTGGCTGCAACAATTCACAAATAACCCACAATACAGAGGCTGCAACAATTCACAAGTAACCCACAATACCATGGCTGCAACAATTCACAAATAACCCACAATACAGTGGCTGCAACAATTCACAAGAAACATACAATACCATGCCTGCAACATTCACAACTAGCCCACAATACTGTGGCTGCAACATTCACAACCCACAATACTGTTTCTGCAACAATTCACAACCTACAATACCATGGCTGCAACAACTAACAAGCAACAAAATCACCGTGGCACTAGTTCAGCAATAACTAACACCACCATGACTGCAACATTCACAACCGAACCACAAGTTGTTATTGCTAACTGGACAATATTTTAGTTAAGCACGAACCATAATCAAGTCACGACTGGCCCACAAGTTGTTAATGCTACTTAGACAATGTTTTGGTTAAGCACAAACCATAATCAAGTTATGAGTAGCTTAAAAATAAACCAGGATGGCCTGAAACATTGTCTACATTTTATAAACATTGAGTTAAACTTTTCAGAGTCCAGACCCAAAATATGAGACATGCCCACAGGGTCAAAGAATTTATATGTATATATATATAAAAAAAAAAATGTTATTTTTTCTTATGAAATGCCAGAGAATCTTTTTCTGAAGGTAATAAAACAAAAAGTACAAAATTTGATGGAAAATCAACGAAATTATGCTCTTGCGAGTTTTGATGCATCAGCGATATTTAGGCACTGGCGATTTTGCTGACTTTGACTCCCATTTTAGGCCAATTACATTATTCCAGTCAACCAAATTCTTAGTCATTTCGCCAGTATTATTTCTATTTTATTGATTGCGCACAAGAAATCACCAAGTCAACTGTTTCAACTACCCAATAAAGTGATTGGAAATTGGTAATTTGGCCAATTTATCACAAAGTTCAAAATTTTCCTATTTCAAAACAGGGTCCAGAATAAACAATGCAGGCATTCCTGGCACTAAACTAACATTTCCTCTGTTCATTAGTTACATTTTCAGGCTCAGTTTCTAGCCATTTTCAGTACTAAAACAAATCAAAATCACCTCTATTTCTGTAATATATCTTCTATTCTATCAAATGAGTCCAAGAAATTGTAAATGCATCTATAAAAAACATACGAAAAAACACCGCAAAGTCACTGTTTTAATCCAAAATTATGGTCTCAGTTTTTTCTCTCATTATGCACTGTGTGCTGCAGGATTTGTTTTATGTGGTGCACATTTACCACATAGATGTATTTTCTCATATATGTGCCCAAATTTACCACCCACAGCTTATCTGAGTGAGCTGAGCTCATGGCGTAGAACTACGGTTTGGACCCAGAACTCAAAGCCGTAGAACTACGGCATGGACCCTGAAAGGGTTAACTGTGACAAACATTTTGTTTCTGCAAGCACTCAAGGCCTGAAATCAAGAATTAACAAGGAAAATTCCATTTATAAATAACCTCACACACAAGTGAAGTATCTGATTACTATTTTTTTTTTCAATGAACCGGCCATATCCCACTGAGGCAGGGTGACCCAAAAAGAAAACAGGTTCAAACAGAAAAACTTAAATTTTTCTTTTTAAACGTATTAATTTATACAGGAGAAGGGGTTACTAGCCTCCTGCTCCCGGCATGTTAGTTGCCTCTTACGACACGCATGACCAATGGACAAAGAATTCTGTTCCACTTCTCCATTATCATTATATTTAGAAGTGCTAAACTGAACAGTAAAAATTCAATATTTTTATTTCTTTACATGGTATACAATGTGTAGTTTACATGTAACAAAATATTGTTCAGCACAAAGAAAGCCAATAACATGCATGAACATTTTGCTAAACTCATCCAATGTAACATCTAAGTTTCTAAGAAATAGAGATTTTGACTTTGAATGGAAAAATCGTGAAACGAGAGCCTGCATAAACCTCGTCTCATCACCCTAAGTGAAAAACATGAGTCTATTCCTTAGGTGTAATTTTTTTAATTGCACCGGGCATCTCCCACCAAGGTAATGTGACCCAAAAGAGAAAAAACACATTAACCATCATTCATTCAATTGCTGTCTTGCCAGAAGTATAGGGTAGCCCTAAGAAAGAGATGAAACGCATTCACCTTCATTCAGCCAATTGCGGTCTTGTTAGAAGTGTGCTGACATCACAGTTCAGATGGCTCTCTGTCCTGAAACATCCTCACCTCTCCTTCAGAGTTCAGACACCGCACAGTACTTAAATGAACAGCAGCAGGTAGTCACCCACGATAGCATAAAAAAAAAAAAAAAAAAAAAAAAAAAAAAAAAAAAAAAAAAAAAAAAAAAAAAAAAAAAAGACAGGAAACTCGCTGCTCAGTGTCAAGTTTCCTGAGGACAGAGAATCTTTACATGTTTCGCCCAAGGCTTTATCATACCTGATAAAGTTCAACCTTGGGTGAAGCGTAATAAAGTGATTCTCTGATACCAGTGTCTTTACTGTGATGTTCCCTACTCTTATCACCTTTGCTTCTCTGTCTGGCTTTCCTCTCCCTCCATTTCCTACGCATCTTCTCTCGGTAGTCTTTGTCAGTATTGTGCTTCAACTTTTGCCTCTCATAGTGCCTTTTCCTGCGTGCCTTCTCCCTGGCTCTCGAGCAGTCCTCATTGCTCAGTATCTGATAACACGTTCCTTGTTGCAGCTCCTCTGGCTGTAAGTAATTGTCCATCTGCAAGAGAACGAGAGTTGCTTTATACACGACTGCGACAATTCTCGGCAGATGCAGTATGCACCAATCAACGACAGTGGTGGATGCTGAGGATTCATCTTGTCTTCAAGGTAAGAGACTACTTCCCATTACAGTAAGTCTTTGACTTACAAACTCATTGAGAATCTTCTGTACTGTGTATAATATCATTATTGTATATTATTATACACAATACACAAGGTCCCCAACGTGTTCGTCAGTTGAAGACTTCCTGTATTATGAATATTATACACAATTCAGGAGGTCGCCAATGTGTTTATAAGTCAAGGACTTCCTGTATTACAATACATACTTGAATACCATTAACAACTTTATCATCAATAAACCCTAGGCAGGTATACTTCCAGAAAGCCTTCATCTGTTACACATCAGTACACTGTACTCCCTGAGGACAAATATAAAATATAACTGTTCTAATCAGAATTTGTTGTTGATATTGAGGAACATATAAAGTAACAATCATTAAAGTGAATGTGAGGTTTATCATAATTCTATTATATCTACATCCACAGCCCTGGATACCTCACTTGGGTTGAAGCAAACATTTGCTTGGGTTTACAAAAATTTGCTTGGGCTTACACACATTTACCTGGGTTTACAAACATTTGCTTGGGTTTACAAACATTTGCTTGGGCTTACAAACATTTGCTTGAGCTTACAAACATTTGGTTGGCCTTACAAAATGGCGGCATTCTGGTAAAAATGGCACAGATTGACCCCTATGGATTTAGCTCTTTTCATAAACATATCAAAAATAATAATAATAATCATAATAATAGTAGTACAGCCTCTCCTCACTTAGCAACGTACTTGTTTACCGACACCTTGGATTTACGACAGGCTCTCTGATCAGTATTCATGCCTAAATAATGAATATTAGAGCTGATTTCCTCCATTCTGTTATTTCAATATACAGTGGACCCTCAAGTAATGGGGTTATCAGCTAATGCCAAAATCGGATAGTGCCAAGTTTTTGCATCAAAATATTGGCTCAGCTAACGCCCAAGAACTTGGTTAAGAACATTCGTCCCGAACATGTCCTTGTGGCATGAGCCCATGTACAGCCAGTGTGCCATTGCTTACAAGCCAGGGAGGACGATTCCACACGTACACACAATATATTTTGCATTATTCCATTTTTTTAGTGCTTGTAACTGCTAAATAAGCCACCATGGGCCCAAAGAAAGCTTCTAGTGCCAGCCCTGTGGTAAAGAAGGAAAGAAACACAATAGAATTCAAAAAAAAACTCGTAGCAAAGTACCGAAGTGGAGGAGGAAGAGAGAGGGGAGAATGTGCCTTCTGCAGTGATTCAGAGATTCTACGATATGTATGATACTAAATCAGCAGATATCAATAAAAGCTAAAGCATCAGCCAGTGATAAAGTGTAAAATTAACAGTGTAGCAAGTAAGTTAAATGAGTAAACGATAGAAAAACGACACGAAAGTAACTCTCCAATGTTGTTGGATGTGTATCGGGCCAATAAACATATGCTGCCCTGCTATCTTCCACCACCCTAAACCTCTGCCAGCATCTCCTCCATGAAACTAACTAATTAAACTAACATCTCCTCCAAGGTAAGTGTAAATATAAAAGTGTAAGTATTTATAAAAGTAAATATAAGTGTAAATATTAAACGACCCCAATGGAAGAAAGTCACTCTGACTTTTTCGGGTTATCCTAGGTACTTTACACATATGCTGCTATGAATGATAATCTATGTACATAACTGTATTTGTGTATGCCTGAATAAACTTATGAACTTATTTATTAATTAAAATGTAAATACACTATTTCTTATTTATAAATTAAAATGTAAATATTTCTTATTTATAAATTACTTACATTGTTTAACCCTTAAACGGTCCAAACGTATATGTACATTCTCATGCGTAGCGTCCCAAACGTATATATACATTTCATTTTTCATTCATTCAAAATTGGCATGATAGGCATGAGTCGCCTAGACATGAGAGAATGGGTGTGCATACTCAGTGTGCACTGTATGAAAAAAATTTGGGATGGCTGGGTACCACATGGTAGGTCCAGTTACATTCAGCTCCATCTTGGGTCAGCATCATGGCACATCCTCATGATTCACTCACGCCTCGTCGTATTAACACTCTACTATTCGAGGAAAGTGATATAGATCGTGAGTTTAGTGTACGTATTTGACACCAATGGGGAGTGTAATATTCAAGGAATTAGTGAAAATGTCGACGATAACCCAGATGACCCTCAGCCCATCACCTATGGGGTAGCCACACCTGACCCTGGGCCAAGCACCTTTGGGGTAGCCAGTGTGGCCACAGCAGACCCTAGGCCAAACACTTATGGGGTGGCCAGTGTGGCCACACAAGACGCTAGGCCAAGTACCTCTGGAGTGGCGAGTGTTACCCATAGGCAACTTTGAAAGAGGAAACTATCATTTTCCCGGTGTTTTAGTGATAGTGAAAGTGATGTAAGTGATGATGAGAATGATTTTATGCCATTCAAGGATTCGTCTAACTATAGTGAAGTTACACAAATAACCCGCACATAAAAGAGAGAAGCTTACGACGACGTTTCGGTCCGACTTGGACCAACGTCTACGATGGGGATGCCCGGGTGTTGTGCATGTGTCTTAATTTCATCCTGTCGGTATTATATACAATTCTTGTACTACTTCTACTACTACTACTACCACCTCTTCCTGCCTATATATAGCCGTCCTGCTCCACCTCTGTTAGTGTGACTTTGTCAATGGTTCAAGTCGGACCGAAACGTCGTCGTAAGCTTCTCTCTTTTATGTGCGGGTTATTTGTGTATTGTTCCAGTCACGGTATTGTGCCTTTTTGTTATTTATAGTGAAGTTCATTATTCACCAGTGAAGCGTACTTTTAGGCGTCATCGTCTACGTTCAGGCAGTGTGCCAATGCAATCCCCAAGGGTCGTGGCAGGTCATGATCCAAAACCCCAGCCACTGATAGTGAAAGTGATCATGAAGGCGAGTATGCAGGGATGGAGGAAGTAGTGGTGGGTGGCACGGTGCCTGGACTACATGGCGTGGTGGGCGGACAGACAAAGGACCGCCCGGCATCCCCTTCAACCATGTGCTGCCTCCACTCCTGTCCTCCCCTCCTGCTCCCCCTCGTCCCATGCCACAGGTCCACCCTGCACCATGTGATCGTGAGCGGAACTGGACACAAAGTACAGTGGACCCCCGGTTTACGATCAGCTCCCAATGCGACCAATTATGTAAGTGTATTTATGTGTGTTTGTATGTGTATGTTTGGGGGTCTGAAATGGACTAATCTAATTCACAGTATTCCTTATGGGAACAAATTCGGTCAGTACTGGCACCTGAACATACTTCTCGAATGAAATACAGTGGACCCCCGCTTAACGATTGCCTCCCGATGCGACCGATTATGTAAGTGTATTTATGTAAGTGCATTTGTACGTGTATGTTTGGGGGTCTGAAATGGACTAATCTACTTCACAATATTCCTTATGGGAACAAATTCGGTCAGTACTGGCACCTGAGCATACTTCTGGAATGAAGAAATATCGTTAACCGGGGGTCCACTGTAATATCGTAAACCGGGGGTCCACTGTATATTTGTGCCACAGCCTTGTGATTTTGATGCGAGTGTAAGTGGTATCCAGCCAGAATGCCCCCTAATGAATGAGTCTACAGAGATAGACTATTTCCAGTTGTACTTTGACGAGCCTATAATGAACTTGAAAGTGACCCAGACAAACAAATATTACCGATATGTCATGGACAACACAGCAGAGGTTGGAGAATCACCATGGCTGCACAGGCGGAAAGACACAACAGTGGCTGAAATGTATTTATTCCTTGCCACTGTCATGCCTATGCCACATATCTATAAGAACAATATACCTAATTACTGGTCCACAGACCACTTCATCAGTACTCCAGTTTTCCATGATCTCCTTCCGTGCAACAGATTCACTCTGTTGCTATGAATGTTGCACTTCTCAGACAGAAATACACCAAACACAAATGACCTTCTATACAAAACTCGGGAAGTGTTTATGTATTTGAAGCAGAAATTCAGTGCATTCTTTTATCCCTTCAAGAACATTGTTGTTGATGAGTCCTTGATTCTGTTCAAGGGACACCTCTCATTCAAGCAGTACAGGTCTCCCTCAACATTCACGTTTTCATCTTTCATGGGCTTCACACATTCGCGAATTCCCAACCACCAAATTCCCAGCCACCAAATTCCCAGCCGCCAAATCATATTTAAGTTTCCCGCCACCACTGCGAGTCCCTACTACCCTCCCTCCGACCCCCGCAACTGGCAGCCAGCCCTCCCACACTCAGTGTGGTGAGTGTTTCGTTTGTTCATTATTTGCTATTAAACTACAGAATAAATAATGTAAACCCATTCATGACTGCATATTGGAATGGCTATTAGGACAGGTATTGGACGGTGACATCATGTGTTTACTCTTGAACACTGCAAAGAATTAAACATTTCTGCTACAGCTAATAATAACAATAGTAATAATAATAATAATAATAATATTAATAATAATAATAAATATGATATAATTGAAGAAGGAAATTGTACAAAAATACGAGGGAGTGGTTGACACATCGTCAGTGTGACTTTGTTTATGCTGGAGTGAACATTAGTCTCCCTGCTCTTGCAAACATTTCACAATAATTCTTTGTGTTTGGTGCTTGTAGACTGAGTGTGACTGGAGTGGTAGAGGCAGTGATTAAGGCAATGGTATTTAATAACATACATGTTAATAATAATACATGTTATTAATAATACTATGTACTATTATTATTTATAACATATATGTTATTAAATACCACTGCCTCAACCGCTGAATTATTGTGAAATGTTTGGAAGAGCATGGAGACTAATGTTCACTCCAGCATAAACAAAGTCACACTGACGATGTGTCAACCACTCCCTCGTATTTTTGTACAATTTCCTTCTTCAATTATATCGTATTTATTATTATTATTATTATTATTATTATTACTATTGTTATTACTAGTAAACACATGATGACTTAAGAAATCGTAATGACACGAGCAATAGCAGAAATGTTCTATTCTTTGCTGTGTTCAAGAGTAAACACATGATGTCACCGTCTAATACCTTTCCTAATAGCCATTCCAATATGCAGTCATGAATGGGTTTACATTATTTATTCTGTAGTTTAATAGCAAATAATGAACAAAACACTCACCACACTGAGTGGTGGGAGGGCTGGCTGCCAGTTGAGGGGGTCGGAGGGAGGGTAGTAGGGACTCGCAGTGGTGGAGTCTGTGGTATTTAACCCCTTCAGGGTCCAAGGCCCAAATCTGAAGTGGTGCCCCAGTGTCCAAGAATTTAAAAAAACAAAAAATTGTTATTTTTTCTGATGAAATGGTAGAGAATCTTTTTGTGAAGGTAATAAAACAAAAAGTACGAAATTTGATGGAAAATTGACGAAATTATGCTCTCGCGAATTTTGATGTGTCAGCGATATTTACGAATCGGCGATTTTGCCGACTTTGACTCCCATTTTAGGCCAATTACATTATTCCAATCAACCAAATTCCTAGCTATTTCACTAGTATTACTTCTATTCTATCGATTGAGCACAAGAAATCGCCAAGTCAACTGTTTCAACTACAAATTAAAGTGATCGGAAATTGTTAATTTGGCCAATTTAACACAAAGTTCAAAATATTCCAATTTCAAAATAGGGTCCAGAATAAACAATGTAGGTATTCCTGGAACTAAACTAACATTTCCACTGTTCATTAGTTACGTTTTGAGGCTTTACAAATAAATTCCATTCTGATTTTTTATTCACATAATGAATTTTTATTCACACCAAAAAATAGAAGATTTACTGTTATGCAATACTGTAATAATTGTATAAAAATCATCACCATATTTGTGAATGCATATTAGACCCACCAGCTGGCGTGTATTAGACGTGTGAGGTCGTTTGTTTACTCATGAATATCGGCAAAAATTTAACATTTCTGCTACTTTGAGCTCAGTTTCAAGCCATTTCCAGTGCTAAAACCAATCAAAATCATCTCTATTTCTGTAATATGTCTTCCATTCTATCAAATGAGACCAAGAAATCGCAAATACAACTATAAAAAACATACGAAAAAACACTGCAAAGTCGCTGTTTTAATCGAAAAATCATGATTTCATTTTTTTTTCTCTCATTATACACAGTGTGCTGCAGGATCTGTTTTATGTGGTGCACACATACCACATAGATGTATTCTCTCATATCTAGGCCCAAATGTACCACTCACAGTTTATCAGAGTGAGCTGAGCACATGACGTAGATCTCCGGTTTATACCCTGAACGTAAAGCCGTAGATCTACGGGACGGACCCTGAAAGGGTTAATTACTAATAATCATTCAGGAAGCTGTGTCACTCCGAAGATCACACACAAGAGGAAAAATAATTTTGTTATGCTGACGTACTAACAAGTAATACACGTACTTTTAAAACTGTACCATTTGTTCATTAGCTTTGTTATTGTGCATATAATTGTAGATCAACTGCATAAGAAATCCTCTTTAATAGTCTATGTCTAATTCTTAACTAGTCTTTAAGCATTAAGATTAGTTTCCCCAAAATTCACTGCATATTAGTGGGTTTCTTTTGTGACTACCAATGTTTTATTACATGTAAACTACGGACATTTTTTTATACCGCATTAAAAGAAATAAAAAAAACTTAATTTGAATTTATCCTCCAATACAGCCACGACACCACTGATTATAATGACATTCACAGAAGAGCAACAAAACCCACCAGCCGCGGCGGGCGGGCCGGGGAAGGGGGTTATGGTCAAAATACACTGCAGCACCTGAGGGTTGGGCAGTAACCAGGTTTGATTGAAGGAAAGGGAGAGCAACTCCAATTCCTTGTATCAAGAGCCCCTCCCGACATTGGGGAACCCTCCCTCGAGAGAACCATTATTCTGTAAATTACAGTACAGCCTCTCCTCACTTAGCGACGTACTTGTTTACTGAGGACGCGGACTTATGAGAGGCTATCTGACCAGTATGCATACCTAAATAATATATATCAGAGCTGATTTCCTCCACAGTAGGGCCCCACTTATATGGCAGGTTAGGTTCCAGGCTAGTGCATTAAAGCAGAAATCACTGTAAAGTGGAACACACTTTTTTCACTTAAAAATGCTAGAATTTTGGCATAGTAATACAGGACCAACACTGGCCTGCAAGCTGTAATATTTACGGGACCGAGAGTGAAAGGGTTAAATCAAGGTGTGTAAAACTGAGGGTTTAGTGAACCCTTGCTATAATGGACTATGAGAGCAAGAAGAGGGGAACACAGGTGGTTGGTAATGACAGTCACAGTGGACAGTTTGGTTTGCCGTGATAGTAACAATAACCAACAATTATGTGACTAACGGACTTTGACTTTTATTTTTTCCCCCAAACCAAATGGCTCAACATAGTTTGCTTTGTATTTCCGAAGTCTGTTATATGGAGGTCCATCATACGGAGGGTTTATTGTTTGTCCAACTGCAGACAGGTGTGGTACTTTATGAAACATTTAAGGAAAATCACAAAAATTAAACTAAGGTGGCAAAGGAAGCATTATATTTGGTGTTTAAAGTGTTACAAAACAAGGCACTTAAAAATAGCAGCTTCAGTTGGTCATAACAAATGGGCTATTTTAATTTTTTTAATTTTTTTTTTACACAAATCAGTTTAGAGAGTGAGTATGACCCTGGCAGACTGACCTCACAACTACTTTCTACTAACTTCCACTTTCTGGAATCATAGATCTGACAAAAGGTGTATCTGCCAACTGCTTCAAAAAACATTGTTCAAAACACTTCCTGAATTTGATGTAAGTATATGTAATCACTTTTATTTTATAACAGCAGCCATCTTCCACCCAGATAGGGTGACCATGAAAATAGATGAAACACATTCACCACTATTCAGTCAATCTCTGTCTTGCTCAAAGCGTACATACATCACGGTTCACATAACCAATAATTATTATAACTAAAGCTGACAACACAATTTTGTATTATACTGTACAGTTTTTTTACTTGAAATAATCAATACATTTAATAATTTTATCCTCAGACAACTTAATTACATTACAATTGGAACTCAAAAAATATAACTTCAACTACAGAATACAGTGGACCCCCGCTTAACGATCACCTCCCAATGCGACCAATTATGTAAGTGTATTTATGTAAGTGTGCTTGTACGTGTATGTTTGGGGGTCTGAAATGGACTAATCTACTTCACAATATTCCTTATGGGAACAAATTCGTTCAGTACTGGCACCTGAACATACTTCTGGAATGAAATAATATCGTTAACCGGGGGTCCACTGTATCTTGAAGCTCTAGTGTTAATCTACTACAAAATCCCTCGGTAACCGGGGCAGACTTCTCAAAATGTATAAAATAAATCTCAATTTTTGTAACTGTTACAGAAGAGACATATTGAAAATAAAATCTGCATATTTGTTCACTGCAAAATTCTCATGCAGTACTTGAAATTTAAAGTTTTCCACTGCTGTTGATAAAAGATGCTATCTCAGTGTGAAAGATGCTATCTCAGTGTGAAAGATGCTATCTCAGTGTGAAAGTGCCCCTTGATATGTCGTGGTACAGACCCATAGCAAGTGGTACAGGACCATAGCAGGTGGTACAGGACCATGGCAGGTGGTACAGGACCATGGTAGGTGGTACAGAACCATGGTAGGTGGTACAGGAATATGGTAGGTGGTACAGGACCATGGTAAGTGGTACAGGACCATGGCAGGTGGTACAGGACCATGGTAGGTGGTACAGGACCATGGTAGGTGGTACAGGACCATGGTAGGTGGTACAGGACCATGGTGGGTGGTACAGGACCATGGCGAGTGGGACAGACCCATGGCTTACTCATTTCTGCAATTTTGCAAGACAAACATCTCTCATAAAACTTTTAACCCGTAAACCGTCCAAACGTAGATCTACATTCACTCAGCGCTCCAAATATTTTGAATTTTTTTTTTTAACCCTTTGACTGTTTACGCTGTATATATACGTCTTACGCACCACTGTTTCTGACGTATTTATATGCATAAATTCTAGCAGCTTCAAATCAAGCAGGAGAAAGCTGGTAGGACCACATGTGAGAGAATGGGTCTCCATGGTCAGCGTGCACCATATAAAAAAAATCGGGGAGCCAGTGGTGCATTGTGGGAATGCCATTTCAGTTGTCCTTTTTCAGCATGCTTAGCGGTAAGAAATATGTGACTCCCAGCAAATCTGGGACTCTTCTCTTCCCAAGTGATGCTCTAACACAGATGGAAGTGTCGGTGAAGATCAATTTCATGATTTCGAGGAGTTTGAGACCAAAAGCAATGGAGGAGGAGGAAGAGGAGTGAAGAGGAGGAGGAGGAGGAGGGAGGAGGAGGAGGGAGGAGGAGGAGGGAGGAGGAGGAGGGAGGAGGAGGAGGGAGGAGGAGGAGGGAGGAGGAGGAGGGAGGAGGAGGAGGGAGGAGGAGGAGGGAGGAGGAGGAGGAGGGAGGAGGAGGAGGAGGAGGGAGGAGGAGGAAAAGGGAGAGGAGGAAGAGGAAGAGGAAGAGGCGGAGGCGGCGGTGGTGGTGGTGGTGGGTGGTGGTGGTGGGTGGTGGTGGTGGTGGTGGTGGTGGGTGGTGGTGGTGGGTGGTGGTGGGTGGTGGTGGTGGGTGGTGGTGGGTGGTGGTGGTGGGTGGTGGTGGTGGGTGGTGGTGGTGGGTGGTGGTGGTGGGTGGTGGTGGTGGGTGGTGGAGGTGGTGGGTGGTGGTGGTGGTGGGTGGTGGTGGTGGGTGGTGGTGGTGGGTGGTGGTGGTGGGTGGTGGTGGTGGATGGTGGTGGTGGTGGGTGGTGGTGGTGGTGGGTGGTGGTGGTGGATGGTGGTGGTGGTGGATGGTGGTGGTGGTGATGGGGGGTGGTGGTGGTGGTGGTAGTGGTGGGTGGTGGTGGGTGGTGGTGGGTGGTGGAGGGTGGTGGTGGTGGTGGTGGTGGTGGTGGTGGTGGGTGGTGGTGGGTGGTGGTGGGGGGTGGTGGTGGTGGGTGGTGGTGGTGTGGTGGTGGTGGTGGTGGGGGTTGTGTGGGGGTGGTGGTGTAGGTGGGGGTTGTGTGGTGGGTGGTGGTGGTGGTGGGGGTTGTGTGGTGGGTGGTGGTGGTGGTGTAGGTGGGGGTTGTGTGGTGGGTGGTGGTGTAGGTGGGGGTTGTGTGGTGGGTGGTGGTGTAGGTGAGGGTTGTGTGGTGGGTGGTGGGTGGTGGTGGTGGGTGGTGGTGGGTGGTGGTGGGTGGTGGTGGGTGGTGGTGGTGGTGGGTGGTGGTGGTGGGTGGTGGTGGTGGTGGTGGCGGCGGCGGCGGCGGCGGCTGCTGCAGTTGATCCCCAAGCACAAATAGCATAGGTGAGGTATGGATAAATAAGCGAGTGGTATAGTGTGAGAAGAAAAATAGTAGAAAAATAGAAATGAGCAGGAAGGGTAAAGAGAATGGAGAGTCTTTCAATGTTTATTATGCTAATTGCCGTAGTGCTAGGAATAAGATGGACGAGTTGAGATTAGTTGCTAGTGTAGGTAACATTGATGTATTTGCCTTAACTGAGACGTGGTTTAATTCAAAAAGTCGGGACATGCCTGCGGAATGTCATATTCAGGGATTTAAATTGTTCCAAGAAGATAGAAGTATTGGGAGGGGGGGTGGGGTGGCATTGTATGTCCGAGATCGCTTGAACTGTTGCGTAAAAACGGGTATTAAGTCTGAAGTAACACATACAGATTCTGTTTGGATAGAATTTTCAGAGGGGCATGAAAAACTGATTTTAGGAGTGATATACCGTCCCCCAAACTTAGATAGGGACCAAGGGAAACTACTATGGGAGGAAATTGTTAAGGCCACAAGGCACGATAATGTAGTAATTCTAGGAGACTTTAACTTCAGTCATGTTGATTGGAATTTCTTGACTGGGAACTTAGAATCATACGACATCTTAGAAGTACAGTGGACCCCCGGTTAACGATATTTTTTCACTCCAGAAGTATGTTCAGGTGCCAGTACTGACCGAATTTATTCCCATAAGGAATATTGTGAAGTAGATTAGTCCATTTCAGACCCCCAAACATACACGTACAAACGCACTTACATAAATACACTTACATAATTGGTCGCATTCGGAGGTAATCGTTATGCGGGGGTCCACTGTATTTCAGGATTGTTTCTTGAAGCAGTTTGTGACAGAACCTACAAGAGGAAATAACCTGCTTGACTTAGTTATGGCAAACAATGAATCCCTTGTTAATAATTTAGAAATTTCAGAGGAACTGGGTGCTAGCGACCACAAATCAATTACATTTAGCATTGAATGGAAGTACGATAGTAGCGATAACTCAGTAACAGTCCCAGATTTTCGCTTAGCAGATTACGATGGGCTTAGAGAACACTTATCATCTGTTGACTGGGGTAACGAAGAGAGCTATCAATATGACAGTTTTCTGAACACTATACATGCTGCTCAAAGAGCGTTTATCCCATATAAAGAAATTAGATCAAATAGAAATGACCCAAAATGGATGAACAATAGGCTCAAATATCTACTAGGGCATAAGAAAGGAATTTATAGGCGTATCAAAAGAGGTGAGGGTCATCTTATGAATCAGTATATTGACATTAAGAGGGACATTAAAAAGGGGATAAGAAAAGCTAAAAGGGACTATGAAATTAAAGTTGCTAGGGATTCTAAAACTAACCCAAAAAGTTTTTTCCAGGTCTATAGAACAAAAGTTAGAGATAAGATAGGTCCCCTTAAAAATAACTATGGGCACCTTACTGACAAAGAGAATGAAATGTGCTTGATTTTAAATAATTATTTTCTCTCAGTTTTTACACAGGAAGACACTAACAATATTCCAGTAATTAATTTTTACAGTGGGCTAGAAGAAGATAAATTATGTAACATCACAGTCACTAGTGAGATGGTTGTGAAGCAGATAGACAGACTGAAGCAAAATAAGTCGCCGGGTCCTGATGAGGTTTTTTCAAGGGTTCTTAAGGAATGCAAAATGGAACTCTGTGAACCATTAACTAATATTTTTAATTTATCTCTTCAAACAGGTGTAGTGTCTGATATGTGGAAGATGGCTAATGTAACTCCTATTTTTAAAACAGGGGACAAGTCGTTACCGTCAAATTACCGCCCAATAAGCCTGACCTCAATTGTAGGCAAATTACTAGAGTCAATTATAGCTGAGATTATAAGAAGCCATCTCGATAAGCATAGCTTGATTAATGATACTCAGCATGGATTCACAAGAGGCCGGTCTTGTCTAACTAATTTATTAACTTTCTTCAGTAAAGCTTTTGAGGCTGTTGACCACAATAAAGAATTTGATAATATTTACTTAGATTTTAGTAAGGCTTTTGATAGAGTTCCGCACCATAGACTGTTAAAGAAAGTGGCAGCTCATGGCATTGGGGGAAAAGTGCTCTCGTGGATCGAGTCATGGCTCACTGACAGGAAGCAGAGAGTGTCCATAAATGGGGTTAAATCTGAGTGGGGATCTGTAACAAGTGGCGTTCCACAGGGATCAGTCTTGGGCCCGTTGTTGTTTATAATATATATCAATGATCTTGATGAGGGAATTACTAGTGATATGAGCAAATTCGCCGATGACACAAAGATAGGTAGGATAATTGATTCAAACGTAGATGTTATGGAACTTCAGGAGGATTTAAACAAACTCTATTCATGGTCAGAAAAGTGGCAGATGCAGTTCTATGTAGATAAATGCAAGGTTCTGAAGCTTGGGAGTGCCCATAACCCTAGTACTTATAAGTTAAATGATGTAGAACTTAGCCATACAGATTGCGAAAAGGACTTGGGGGTTATGGTGAGCAGCAACCTTAAACCAAGACAGCAATGCCTAAGCGTACGTAATAAGGCAAATAGATTACTGGGATTTATATCAAGAAGTGTAAGCAACAGAAGTCCAGAGGTCATACTGCAGCTTTATACATCATTAGTAAGGCCTCACCTAGATTATGCAGCTCAGTTCTGGTCTCCGTATTACAAAATGGACATAAATTCGCTAGAAAGCATTCAGCGTAGGATGACTAAATTAATACATAGCATTAGAAATCTTCCTTATGAAGAAAGATTGAAGACTCTTAAGTTACATTCACTTGTTAGACGAAGAATGAGGGGAGACCTGATCGAAGTGTGTAAGTGGAAGATAGGTATTAATAAAGGGGATATTAATAAGGTCTTGAGGATATCTCTCCAAGAGAGAACCCGCAGTAATGGATTTAAATTAGATAAGTTTAGATTTAGAAAGGACATAGGAAAGTATTGGTTCGGAAATAGGGTAGTAGATGAGTGGAACAGTCTACCTAGTTGGGTTACTGAGGCTAGGACTTTGGGTAGTTTCAAATTTAGGTTGGATAAGTACATGAGTGGGAGGGGTTGGGTTTGAGTGGGACTTTCACATCAGAGCTTATTTCTTGGGTGGCATTGAAAATTGGGTTGGGCAAATGTTTTGTTAGTGGGATGAATTGTAAAGGACCTGCCTAGTATGGGCCAGCAGGCCTCCTGCAGTGTTCCTCCTTTCTTATGTTCTTATGTTCTTAAGGGCATTTTGCGGCACGTAGTATCGTATCTTGGAGAGGATCCCAACTGTTTTGGATACTTTTTTGGTTATGTGTTGGATAATGAACATTTTTTTGTATTGTTTGTTTTTGTAAACAAGTTTTGTAAACAATATATTGATAATTATGTTTGTGTGCTTGTTGTGTTGTATACAACGAGTGTATATATGTACAGTGGACCCCCAGTTTACGATATTATTTAATTCCAGAAGTATGTTCAGGTGCCAGTACTGACCGAATTTGTTCCCATAAGGAATATCGTGAATTAGATTAGTCCATTTCAGACCCCCAAACTTACACATACAAACGCACTTACATAAATACACTTACATAATTGGTCGCATTGGGAGCTGATCGTAAACCGGGGGTCCACTGTACATTGCACCTTACTTTGGTCTCGTAGGACACGTAAGTTGTGAAAAAATAAATTAGTGAAAAAAAAAAAACAAAAAAAACCTTCAAATACAAGTAAACTAAAGTTTACCGGGTGAGTGGCAGTCGCCATACACGGCTCATTTTCTGCAAACTTCACAGCTCTATATCTCGGTAAGTACTGATGGCAAAAAAAATTTTTTGGGGGACTAAAACACTCAGAAAAATAATCTTAACATTTTCATAAGAAAAAATAATTTTTTTTTTTCTAATATTTTGTGACATAGAATGACAGTTTCAGAAAGGGGCCTGCGACAGTCAAAGGGTTAATGAAGAGCGCATTTTTCTACATGTTATAGGATAAAAAAAAAAATTCAGGGTCAGTACTTACCGATATATAAGCCCGTGAAGTTGGCACTGGATGCTCACCTGACAGCAACATCGACTCCTGCCGCTTGCAGAAGTGTTGCCGATATACCTTTTTTCCTTGTTTTTATTTTATTTTAATTGATATATTTTTTTTATGTTCTGATAATTACAATTTATAATAGTTCTTGTGATTTCATAGTCAATCTTTGTTCTGACACTAATATTAGGTACTGAAATACAGATCAGCCATCACTAATCTGGCATCATTGGGACCTGTAGAGTGTCGGATTAGTGAGTTTGCCGGATTACAGAGCGGTTAGGTTAGAATACACTTAATTAACCTACCAATAAAGACTCTTTCTGTTACATCTTCCTCATTTTCATCACTACTTTCTCCTCCACTGGCTTGCTGCTGTGGATTTACAACTATCTGCACAATTTCTGAGTCAGAATAATGATGAAATTTGAAATTATGCTAGCCGAAATTAATGCTGGATTATTGATTCAAATTCAAATTCAAAGTTTATTCTCTATAAAGATTACGATGTTGAATTTACAGAATTTGGTTGTTGTGTGGTTTACATATAGTTAAATAATGATTACAGAGTGTACCACTAGAACGCCTAGCATGGCTAGGCATTTCGGGCAGACTTAGTTTAATTCTTTATTTTAAAATATTACAAATTATGAGGTAAGTTGGTATTATGGCTAAGTGACTAAATACTAGTTTGTGAGTTTAGCAATGTGAATGCTTTTGTTTTGGCACAGTACATAGTTTCA
The DNA here is from genome assembly GCF_038502225.1 of Cherax quadricarinatus. Lineage (NCBI taxonomy): Eukaryota > Metazoa > Arthropoda > Malacostraca > Decapoda > Parastacidae > Cherax > Cherax quadricarinatus. The sequence goes on from NC_091353.1 coordinate 11,550,073, forward strand.
GTATTGGAGTATCATAGGATTCATTATTTTAAGATTGAGATTAATATTTCTGTTTATGGTCAAATGGGTGAGTGAGTGTAAGTGTGAACCACCAGGTGGTATTCGTGTAGTTAGTTGATGGGGTTTATCAGGGAGATAAGATGTTTTCTAATGGAAGTTTTGAAGGTGATGAATGTGTCTGCAGTTCTAGAGTTCTCAGGTAGGGTGTTCCAGATTTTAGGGCCTTTGACATACATTGAATTTTTGTAAAGGTTTAGTCGGACATGGGAAATGTCGTAGAGATGTTTGTGTCTGGTGTTATGCCTGTGGGTTCTGTCACAACTATCAAGAAAACGTTTTAGGTCAAGGTTGATATTGGAGTTTAAGGTCCTGTAGATGTAGATTGCACAGTAGTAAGTGTGGATGTACTGAACAGGGAGTAAGTTTAGATCTATGAAGAGTGGGGGGGTGTGTTGCCAGGGATGGGATTTAGTGATTATTCTTACTGCAGCTTTTTGTTGGGTTATTATTGGCTTTAGGTGTGTTGCTGCAGTTGATCCCCAAGCACAAATAGCATAGGTGAGGTATGGATAAATAAGCGAGTGGTATAGTGTGAGAAGGGCATTTTGCGGCACGTAGTATCATATCTTGGAGAGGATCCCAACTGTTTTGGATACTTTTTTGGTTATGTGTTGGATATGGGTGCTGAAATTCAGGTTGTTGTCAAGGTATAGGCCTAGGAATTTGCCCTCATTATGCCTGGTAATTAGAGTGTTGTCGATCTTAATGTTAATTTGTGCATCTCCTGCTCTGCTACCAAACATAATATAGTAGGTTTTGTCAGTGTTAAGCGTAAGTTTATTGGCTGTCATCCAAGTCGATATTTTGATCAGCTCCTCGTTAACAATGGTGTTGAGGGTGGCAAGATTAGGGTGAGAGATGACATAAGTCGTGTCGTCAGCAAAGAGAATGGGTTTCAGGTGTTGGGAAACCTTTGGAAGATCATTGATGTATATGAGGAAGAGCAGGGGACCAAGGACACTTCCCTGCGGAACTCCAGTATCAAGTGGCCGTGTTGTTGATGCTGTCTCTTTAATGGTAACATACTGATACCTATTAGTAAGGTAGGATTTGAAATAAGCAAGCGCATGGCCTCTTATACCGTAATGGTCAAGTTTGTGGAGTAGGATGTCGTGGTCTACTGTGTCAAAAGCTTTTCTTAGGTCAATAAAAATTCCTAGTGGATATTCCTTATTTTCCAATGCTGTGTAAAGCAGATCTAGCATTTTTATGATTGCATCATTAGTGCTTTTATTTTTCCTAAATCCAAATTGGCAGGGGTTGAGTATGTTTTGCGCTGTTATAAATGAATATAGTCTCCTGTGCACGAGTTTCTCAAAGATTTTGGATAGCAATGGTAAGTTTGATATTGGCCTATAGTTGTTTAAATCTGTAGGGTCACCACCTTTATGTATTGGTGTAACCCTTGCCATCTTGAGTAGTTTCGGGAAGGTGCTAGTTTCTAGTGACTTGTTAAAAAGTAATGAAATAACATGCGAAAGGATATGGGCCGCTCGCTTGTACAGTAATGGTGGGACATTAGACAGATTCCCTGAGTTGTTTTTAAGTGACTTTACAATCTCGGTGACTTCCGATGGCTCAGCTGGTGAAAGATAGAAGGAATTTGGGAAATTCCCATCTAGGTAGTCCCCGGCATGGACATTAGTATGTGGGATTTTATTGGCGAGATTAGATCCTATGGTTGAGAAGAAGTCGTTTATCTTGTTAGCTGTGTCAGTGGGATGTAGTGGTGTTTCATTAGGTTTAGTTAGGACAATATTCTTGTTTTTTTTCAGTTTGTGGGTCCCTAGAATCTGAGAGAGTGTTTTCCAGGTCTTTTTTATATCTCCTCTAGTGTCTGTGAATCTACTGGAGTAGTATAGTTGTTTGGCTTTCTTTATTACTTTGGTGAGAACTGATGAATAGTGTTTAAGAATATCTTTGTGTATTAAGCCCTGTCTATATTGCTTTTCATATTGGTGTTTCTTGTCAATGGATTTCAGAATGGTGCTGGTTAGCCATGGGCAACCAAGCCGTTTGTTTGTGATCTGTTTCGTTTTTATAGGACAATGTTTGTTGTACAGTCTAAGTAATTTGTTAAGAAAAATGTCTGTCCAGTCATCAATACCATTGGCCTTGGAGAATTCTGTAGGCCAGTCAACAATCTCTAGGTCAGCTGTGAACTTCCTTATTGAGGCCTCGTCATGGAGTCTAAATGAGACTTTGTTGTATTCAAGTGGTGGTTTACTAATGTTTGTCAGGAGGAAGGTAGGTTAGTGGTCTGTAGTGCTATCTGTGATTATCCCTGATTTAAGGGGGGCTAGTATATTGGTCCATATGTGGTCTATTATGGTTGCACTTGTCTCAGTGAGCCTGGTTGGTTTAGTTATTGTTGGTATGAGAAGTGTGTTGTTCATATTGTTGATGAAATCAGTTACAGGCTGATCATCTAGTAAGCCAAGGTTGATGTTGAAGTCTCCAGCTAAGAGAAGGTGGTGCTTATTCATTTGTCTGTTTGTTATTAGTGACTTTAATTTCTCACTGAAATTTGGGATGTTTGTGTGAGGTATCCGGTAAATGGCACTGATTGTTATAGGTGTCTTAAGGTTTTGTACAGTAAAATTAACAAAAATGTATTCCCCATATTCATCACTAAAGCAAGTGGTGCTAATACAAGATAATTGGTTAGAGTAATAGATTGCAATACCACCCCCAACTTGGTTTGGTCTGCAGTTGTGAATTGCTGTGTATCCTGGTAGAGGGTAGATATCTATTGTGTCCTGCTTAAGCCAGGTCTCAGTAAGAATAATGCAGGAGAAGGGTGTCTTTAGTGATTCAATATGATGGTACCGGATAACTGACTGCCAGATTAGTGATGGCTGACCTGTAGTACTCAAATAGTCACAATCACACTGACAGTGAATATTTTCACCTGCCTGGGTCATTTACTTTTGTCCAGAAATATATACAAAGTATTTATAGGTCCCAGCAATGTTTTAGACATGCTGGAGTATACCTTGAAGCATGGTGTTATGATAAGTGTCAGTAAACTGTTGACAGGCAGTGACACTTGATGAATGTGCACTCAGGGAACCCTCCTTTTATTTGTTTCCACTCTTACACACAAACATGTCTGTGTCTATATCTATCTGTCTGTCTCTCTGTCTCTGCTTATCTGTCTGTCTAGCTCTGCTTATCTGTCTTTCTGTCTGATTGTGTGTGCCTGGAGTATACATGTATGTGTATATGAAACACCTTGAAGAATGGTGTTATGACGTGTCAGTAAACTGTTGACAGCCCAGACTGACACTTGATAAATGGGCACTGCTGCAGGAAACCCTTGCTTTATTTGTTTTCACTGTTACACACAAACATGTCTGTCTGTCTGTCTGTCTAGCTCTGCTTATCTGTCTGCCTGTGTGTGTGTCTGTCTGCTGTCTCTGTCTCATGGAACAACTGTAAAACTGTTGGTTTATGAGCCGCTCCAATTCCTAAGCAAGTAAAAATGCATATTGCGTCATGGTTATTTATGTCTTATATCTACAAGTACAGTATAGCACTTTGCCTGGAATTTTTGTCTTATCCTAGGTAATTTACACTATGTATAATAACTGTACTTATGTGTACATGTGAGAGACAGATAGACAGAGATATAGACAGACAGACAACCAGGGACAGCCAAAGCCAGCCAGCCTGCAGAATACATAAGAAAGAAAGAACAGTGCAGCAGGCCTACTGGCCTATGCAAGGCAGGTCCATGTCACTCCCTGGCTTAGATCAATGACCCACCTAGTCAGGTCACATTCACTGAAGGAAGGAGCATGGCATCAGACCTAGTAACACAAGCTAGTCAGGTCCAACTCTCATCCCCCCACACCCACTCATTTATTTGTCTAACCTATTTTCACTTTCCTCTTAAACAGGGAGTGTTAATGCAACATGACATCAATGAATCCCTGGTGTTAGCCACGCTATTTGCTCTAGTTGGCGCTCAATTGAACTGGTGCTCCCACAAGGTACTAAGTGCTCCCAGATTTTTTAATACCGCACACACTGAGTGCATAGACCCATTCTTTCATGTCTAGGAGACTCAAGCCTATTGTGCGAAATTTGAAGGAATGAAAAATAAAACGATCTACGTTCGGAGCGCTACGCGAGCAAACGTATATCTACGTTTGGGCAGTTTAAGAGTTGAATATAGTGCGATTTTTTTTTGTAAATGCAATTGAAAAAAGCACATTGAAAACTGAATAGTGTGTGCAAAGGCCTTCATAGCACAGGCCATTCAATTTTTGGATCCACTTTTTAGTTCATATTAACGAAAATTCACACTACAGAAATTTGAGAAGAATTGACTGTACTATTTACTACATGTAAGATATCCAACCAGCTCACAGCTAACCCACAATTCAGAGCAGAAGCTCGAGACATATATTGATCCATCCTGATTTGTCACTTGACAGTCTAGGACCAAAACATCGTCTGAAGTTACCTCTCTGAATTGTGGGTTAGCTGTGAATTGTTCCAAGTCATGGTATTGCAACTTTCACCTATCTGAGCCATTAATAAAGCCCAGTAAATAATTTAATCCAGCTTTATTTGATCTAAGTAACTGGAGCTACCCTCCCCTTCCTTGGATCAAACTTTATTATCACCCACTTAAGCCCTCTATGACCTGTAAGGTCATTAATGCAGTCAGTTCTCTTATAGAGTTCCTCTATACAGTGAAATTTTTCATTAGTCTGCCAGAAATGCTCAGACATGTTTCACAATATTTTATTATATGCAAATCACACATTGTATACTATGCAAAGAAATAAAAAATTTGAATTTGAATAAAAGCGACTGAAAAAATAAAGTACAGTGGACCCCCGGTTAACGATCTTTTTTCATTCCAGTAGTATGTTCAGGTGCCAGTACTGACCGAATTTTTTCCCATAAGGAATATTGTGAAGTAGATTAGTCCATTTCAGACCCCCAAACATACACGTACAAACGCACTTACATAAATACACTTACATAATTGGTCGCATTTGGAGGTGATCGTTAAGCGGGGGTCCACTGTATGTCCAAAACTGAATATCACATAGACAGGCCTTCCTAGTACATGCTGCTCAATTTTCAATTACCTTTCCAAGCACATTCATGAAAAATTGCACAATGTATAGGAGCTTTATAAGAATTCCAATTGTAGCATCCTTCCCAAGCATCCAATCCACATTGGGAATATACTTCTGCAACTGAGGTTATAGCTTTTATTCAGGGTATATGAAACAAATGCCTTAAGGTGTGCTGTTAATGATTTTGTTTTTGTACTTGGGTAAATTTAATTTTTTTTTTATGGTTTCTGGTCCAGTCTTGTGGTGGTCAGTGGTCCATAGATGCTGTCAGTTACGTCATGAAACAGTCAGAGGTCTACAGACAGTCCTACTGTACAGTCAGGTCCAAAGTCACAGTCATAATCTGCAACATTCACAAGTCTACAGACAGCATCACAGCCAGGTCTGAAGTCACAGTCATGTTCTGTCACATTCACAAGTCCACAGATAGCATCACAAACAGGTCTGGTTACAGTTACAGATCCACCAACAGCCTCACAGTCATGTTTGTCACATTCATAGATCCACTGACAACCCCAGTTTAATTCACATTCACTGGTCCACCGACAGCCAGCCTCACAGCCACTTTTGGTCATATTCACAGGTCCACTGACAGCCTCACGTTCAGGTCAGCAGTAGTCTTGCCATCAGGCTCTGGGGGATGGCTGTGTTTGCCAGCTTTCACCACATCATTGCCAAGTAGGACCAAACGCCCCGGGCAGGTCCTGTCGCTACACCTCCAGTAGGCCCGCACTCCACGGCTCCGATTTTTGGTGTAAGCGAAGCCCGCAACGTATAGCTTGTTGTCTCTCCTTTGAGAGGTGCCGATCATGAGATGGTCTGTGGTGGCCCCACTCTTCAGCTGAAGAATCTGTGGCCACCAACAGAGAGGGAGTTAGATACATTCTTCCAAAAGCACACGGAAAGCTATTTTTTTATACCGTTCAATTTACAGGATAAAAGCTGTTACTCTACTTTGGCTAACTTTAAAGCCCTGCTCTAGGGTACAATGAATAAATTCATAATACCACAGCTAGAAAAGTTCGCCAAAAACATGAACGTAGGAATCTTATATGTATGTCAAGGTGATTAAGCCGAACCAACAAGTTTGGCCTATTTTGCAAGGGTGTTCTTTGCTGAATCAGTGGAATGAAAATTTGCTTTTGCCATAAATCAGAGCAAAACAAAAAAAACATACCACTGATTTTTAAGTAATGACAAAAGACATTTTGATCCATCCTGGGCCACCATCAAACCACAAGGCAATTGTTAAGTCACTTGAAAATGGTCCAGAATGGACCAAAATGTTATTATAAGATTCCTATTGAGGGTTTTTGGTGAGCTATCTAAGGTATACCACCCCCAACCTCAGGATGCCTCCCACAACAGTCAACACCCACATACCTATAGTTTTTTTTTTTTTTCAAACACCTGAGTATTTCCCGAGGTAACAGGCTCCCCACCCCCCAAAAAAAAAAAAAAACATAAGACACCTGCTGTTATTGTTCACCTAGCAGTAAGTAGGTACCTGGGTGTTAATCAACTGGTGTAGGTGGCATCCTAGGGACAAAATTAACCTAAGTTGTGGGAAATTCTCCATATAACCAAAGGCTTTCTATATAGTATGTCACTGATGTCAGCTATGGTCTGTATAAGTTGTATTATGTACTTGCAGAAATAAAGATTATTATTATTATTATTATTATTATTATTATTAAGCATGCGGACATTGCAGTTCAGATGACCCTCTGACCTGCGGCACCCCAACCCCTCCCTTAGAGTTCAGGCACTTTACTTCTCAGCTCTATGTCTCACCCTACAATAAAACAACAGCTCCCATCTGACCCCAACAGAAGGGCAGCTCCAAGTCCATGGATTGAAAGCCCTTCGTAAGCATCATGGGAATGCCACCCACCTGAGGGGGTCCCAGAACACACCCTTCACCGCCACCGCCTCCCTCATCCCCTACCGTATCATCTTCAGGCCTTCTCTACTTTCCTAGTCCCAGCTGTGGCTTGACAATGGATGGGCAGTGACATCACGAGGTTCATCTTCTAAGTGTGGGATTTTTGGCGAATAACATTGACGAACAACTATTTTGTCTTTATTTAGTTGTGCTCTTCAGGGCAGTCTAAATTAATGTTTGATGTTCACTCTTTTTCCAAGAATGACTGACAGTTATAATGCTCAGTTATGGGCAAATCTATTATGAAACTCATGAAGCTTAAGCTTCAGGGGCCCCTAACCCTGCAGGTGCCCCAGAAGCATCTTTAGTCCACATTGCTTAAAAATTTTGGGTCTACTGTATGAGGAGTTGCAAAGGAGCCCCCATAACAGTTCAAGCTTCAGGGCCCCAAAAATGTAGGTCTGCCACTGTGCTCAGTGTAATGTTAATAAGCATCAACACAAACATCGTAACTTGTACCACATTTAACCCCTTGACCGTTGCAACCCCAAATCCTAAGGTGTTTCCTGGTGTCGCAAAATTTCCGAAAAAATTATTTTTCTTATGCAATGATAGAGAATCTTTTCCCGATTGTAATGATACCAAAAGAATGAAATTTGATGGAAAACTGATGGAATTACTCTCTCGCGAAGTTAGCGACCTTGGCAATACAGTGGACCCCCGGTTAACGATATTTTTTCACTCCAGAAGTATGTTCAGGTGCCAGTACTGACCGAATTTGTTCCCATAAGAAATATTGTGAAGTAGATTAGTCCATTTCAGACCCCCAAACATACACGTACAAACGCACTTACATAAATACACTTACATAATTGGTCGCATTCGGAGGTAATCGTTATGCGGGGGTCCACTGTATTTACGAATTGGCGATTTTGCCCACTTTGAGTCCTATTTTTGGCTAATTCCACTGTTCCAGTCGACCAAACTCATAGCTATTTCCTTAGAACTCCATTTCTTCTATCGACTGAGTACAAGAAACTGCCCATTTACCGATTTCAACTACCCAATAACGTGGTCAGAAATTTTAAATTTGGCCAATTCCACAAAAATTAAAAAAATATGACAATTTCAAAATAGGGTCCAGAATGAACAATGCAGACATTCCTGGCTCTAAAATAACATTTTCTTTGTTCATCAGTTACATCTCCAGTCCCCTCTGATATTACTCTTGCTTTCTATTTTGAATTTTTATTCAAACAAAAAATAGAAGATTTACTGTTATGCAGACTACTGCAATATTGTAATAATTGTATAAATAATGTCAACCCATTCATGACTGCATATTATTGAATGGCTACTTGGACATTTATTGGAAAATTACATCATTTGTTTACTTTTGAACATCATCAAAAGTCAAACATTTCCCCTACTTTGAGCTCCATTTCACAAGGTTCTTTTCATAGTAAACCCAATCAAAATCGCCTCCATTTCTATAATATGATTTACACTCTATCAAATGAGACCAAGAAAACGAGAATACAACCATAAATACTATACGAAAATAGACCACAAAGTTGGTATTTTAATTAAAAAAATAGTCGGAGTTTTTTTTTTCTCATTATGCACTGTGTGCTACAGGATTTTTTTTTATATGGTGCACACAGACCCATTCTCTCACATGTGGGCCTACCAGCTTTCTCCTGCTTGATTTATAGCCACTAGAATTTATGAGTATATATACGTCAAAAACGGTGGCTCGTAAGACGCATATATATGACTAAAATAGTCAAAGGGTTAACCCTTTCAGGGTCCAAGACCCAAATCTGGAGTCACGCACCAGTGTCCAAGAATTTTCAAAAAAAAAATTTGTTATTTTTTCTTATGAAATCGTAGAGAATCTTTTTGTGAAGGTAATAAAACAAAAAGTACGAAATTTGGTGGAAAATTGACGAAATTATGCTCTCGCGAATTTTGATGTGTCAGCGATATTTACGAATCGGCGATTTTGCCGACTTTGACTCCCATTTTAGGCCAATTACATTATTCCAATCAACCAAATTCTTAGCTATTTCACTAGTATTACTTCTATTCTATCGATTGAGCACAAGAAATCGCCAAGTCAACTGTTTCAACTACAAAATAAAGTGATCGGAAATTGTTAATTTGGCCAATTTAACACAAAGTTCAAAATATTCCAATTTCAAAATAGGGTCCAGAATGAACAATGTAGGCATTCCTGGCACTAAACTAACATTTCCTCTGTTCATTAGTTATGTTTTGAGGCTTTACAAATAAATTCCATTTTGATTTTTTATTCACATAATGAATTTTTATTCACACCAAAAAATAGAAGATTTACTGTTATGCAATACTGTAATAATTGTATAAATATCATCACCATATTTGTGAATGTATATTAGACCCACCAGCTGGCGTGTATTAGACGTGTGAGGTCGTTTGTTTACTCTTGAATATCGGCAAAAATTTAACATTTCTGCTACTTTGAGCTCAGTTTCAAGCCATTTCCAGTGCTAAAACCAATCAAAATCATCTCTATTTCTGTAATATGTCTTCCATTCTATCAAATGAGACCAAGAAATCGCAAATACAACTATAAAAAACATACGAAAAAACACTGCAAAGTTGCTGTTTTAATCGAAAAATCATGATTTCATTTTTTTTCTCTCATTATACACAGTGTGCTGCAGGATCTGTTTTATGTGGTGCACACATACCACATAGATGTATTCTCTCATATCTAGGCCCAAATGTACCACTCACAGTTTATCAGAGTGAGCTGAGCTCATGGCGTAGATCTACGGTTTGGACCCTGAACGTAAAGCCGTAGATCTACGGGACGGACCCTGAAAGGGTTAATGTTCACTCTTTACTCAAAAGACATTGCTTGAAAAAGACATCAGCAAATACCACGACCCATTAGAAAACATTTTGGTCCTGGGACCTTGATTACTCCTAACATGTTCGAAGCAATCAAAGTCACAGAACCAAAATGCAATCCAATATAGTCAACTGTCTTACACAGCTCCTCCATACTGCGATTTTTCTGGAAACAAAATAGTACTTCCAAAATTGAATAATGCATACCATGAAGCCCTTTACACTCACTGTTCAATTCTGGATGTAGTTTTTTAATCAAATTAAAAAAAAAAAAACTACAAAATGTAGTGTGTGTGTGTGTGTGTGTACTCACCTAATTGTGGTTGCAGGGGTCGAGACTCAGCTCCTGGACCCGCCTCTTCACTGATAGCTACTAGGTCCTCTCCCTCTGCTTCCTGAGCTTTGTCATACCTCTTCTTAAAACTATGTATGGTTCCTGCCTCCACTACTTCACTTGCTAGGCTATTCCACTTCCTGACGGCTCTATGACTGAAGAAATACTTCCTAACGTCCCTGTGACTCATCTGAGTCTTCAGCTTTCAGTTGTGACCCCTTGTCCCTGTGTCCCCTCTCGGGAACATCCTATCTCTGTCCACCTTGTCTATTCCCCGCAGTATCTTGTATGTCGTTATCATGTCTCCCCTGACCCTTCTGTCCTCCAGTGTCATCAGTCCGATTTCCCTCAACCTTTCCTCGTACGACATTCCCCCGAGCTCTGGGACTAGCCTTGTTGCAAACCTTTGTACTTTCTCTAGCTTCTTGACTTGCTTGACCAGGTGTGGGTTCCAGACTGGTGCTGCATACTCTAGTATGGGCCTAACATACACAGTGTACAGTGTCTTGAACGATTCCTTATTAAGGTATCAGAATGCTATTCTCAGGTTTGCCAGGCGCCCGTATGCTGCAGCAGTTATTTGGTTAATGTGTGCCTCCGGTGATGTGCTTGATGTTATGGACACCCCAAGGTCTTTCTCCCTGAGTGAGGTCTGTAGTCTTTGTCCACCTAGCCTATACTCTATCTGCGGTCTTCTTTGCCCCTCCCCAATCTTCATGACTTTGCATTTGGCAGGGTTGAATTTGAGAAGCCAGTTTCTGGACCACATGTCCAGCCTGTCCAGGTCTCTTTGCAGTCCTGCCTCATCCTCATCCGATTTAATTCTTCTCATCAGCTTTACATCATCTGCGAATAGGGACACTTCAGAGTCTATTCCTTCCATCATGTCGTTCGCATGTATCAAAAATAGCACTGGTCCTAGAACTGACCCCTGTGGGACCCCGCTCGTCACAGGTGCCCACTGTGATACCTCTTCACGTACCATGACTCGTTGTTGCCTCCCTCCCTGTCAGGTATTCCCTGATCCATTACAGTGCCCTCCCTGTTATATGCTCCTGATCCTCCAGCTTCTGCACTAATCTCTTGTGGGGAACTGTGTCAAAGGTCTTCCTGCAGTCTAGGAAAATGCAATCAACCCACCCCTCTCTCTCATGTCTTACTTCTGTTACCTTGTCATAAAACTCCAGAAGGTTTGTGACACAGGATTTGCCTTCCATGAACCCATGCTGGTTTTCATTTATAATCTTGTTCCGTTCCAGGTGTTCCACCACTCTCCTCCTGATAATCTTCTCCATGACTTTGCACACAATACATGTCAGAGACACAGGTCTGTAGTTTAGTGCCTCATTTCTGTTTCCTTTCTTAAATATGGGGAATACATTTGCTGTCTTCCATTTCTCAGGTAGTTGCCCAGTTTCAAGGGATGTGTTGAAGATTGTGGTTAGGGGCACGCACAGCATCTCTGCTCCTTCTCTAAGGACCCATGGGGAGATGTTGTCCAGTCCCATTGCCTTTGAGGTATCAAGGTCACTTAGCAGCTTCTGCACCTCCTCCTTGGTTGTTCGTATGTCATCCAACACTTGTTGATATATTCCCTCTTGATGTTCCCTTCTGTGCTGTCTTCCCAGAGCCCTTCCTGTCTCTACTGTAAAAACTTCCTTAAATCTCCTGTTTAGCTCCTCACATACCTCCTGATTATTTCTTGTGAGTTCTCCACCTTCTGTCCTCAGTCTGATCACCTGGTCATTGACTGTTGTGTGTGTGTGTGTGTGTGTGTGTGTGTGTGTGTGTGTGTGTGTGTGTGTGTGTGTGTGTGTGTGTGTGTGTGTGTGTGTGTGTGTTTGTGTGTGTGTGTGTATGTGTGTGTGTGTGTGTGTGTGTGTGTGTGTGTGTGTGTTTGCGTGTTTTATAACAGAGGTTACTTTAAATTCCTCCTAGTGTTTGTTCCTTTTTTTTTTTTTAAATCACACTTACCGGCATCACATACAGTGGACCCCCCGAGTTTCGTGATTAATCTGTTCCAGAGAGCCTACCGAATGTCGAAATTGCCGAATGGCAAAACTATTTTCCCCATAAGAAATAATGGAAATAAAATTAATCCGCTCCCGGCACACAAAAATATTAAAATAAATTTTTTTTTTTCAAATTAAATAAAGATTTACATACTGAAAACAATGAGAAATCAAGTACATACATATAAAAAATAATAACAACATTACACTTACCTTTACTGAAGACTTCTGGGTGGATGGAAGACAGAAGGAGGGGATAGGAGGAAGGTGTACACTATTGTTTGGAAGGGAAATCCCCTTCCATTAGGACTTCAGGTATGAAGTCCTTATCTGGGGTTACTTCCCTTCTTTGTTTCTTAAAGACACTGGGAACAACTTGAGTCACTGGACCCCTGTCGCACAAAATATCTGTCCAGAGAGCTCTGTTTCTGGCATTTTTTTAAGATTGAAGTGGGACACAACACTGTCATTGTACGCGTTGCTAATACGGCCTGCAACAGCTTTGTTAGAGTGAAGTTCATCCATAAATGTTTGCAATTCAGTCCACTTTGCACAAATGTCCTTAATCTTTGAAGAAGGCACCTTCTTCCATCTCTCTTCCTCCTCCTCTGCAGCAGTTTCCTGAGCTGTGATCTCTTGCTGTTGCAGATGAAGCTCTTGCAGCTCTGCAGTGGTTAGCTCTTCCCTGTGGTCCTCCACCAACTTTTCCACATCCTCACCACTCACCTCCAACCCCAGGGACATCCCCAATGCCACAATAGATTCCACAACTGGCATAGACTCCTTAGGGTCAGCCCCAAACCCTTCAAAATCCCTCTCTTCTACTCATTCTGGCCACAATTTTATCCAAGCAGAGTTCAAAATCCTGGAAGTCACTCCCTCCCAAGACTTACCTATAAGGTTTATGCAATGGAGGATATTTAAGTGATCTTTCCAGAACTCTCTTAGGGTCAATTCTGTGTCTGAGGTCACTTCAAAGCACTTTTGAAACACTGCTTTGGTGTAGAGTTTTTTGAAGTTTGAAATGACCTGCTGGTCCATGGGCTGGAGGAGAGGAGTTGTATTAGGGGGCAAGAACTTCACCGTGATGAAACTAAACTCCTCCACTACTTGCTCTTCCAAGTCTGGAGGATGAGCAGGAGCAATGTCCATTACCAGGAGGCACCTGAGTGACAGTTTATTTTCCAGGAGGTATTTCTTCACACTGGGGCCAAACACTTCATTAAACCAGTCCAGGAAAATATCCCTTGTGACCCATGCCTTACTGATAGCCTTCCACATCACACACAAATTACTCTTGGCGACACTGTTTTTCTTGAACACTCTGGGATTTTCAGAGTGATACACCAGTAAAGGCTTCACTTTAAAATCCCCACTAGCTTGTGTCCTGGGACTGCCGTTTACTCCTGCGTGCTGTAGGTCCTCTTTGGCATTTTCTTCCAAAAGAGGCCTGTTTCGTCACAATTAAACACTTGTTGGGGTTTGAATTCTCCAGTGTCAATGCACTCCTTAAACTCCTGTACAAACTTCTCAGCTGCTTTTTTGTCAGAACTGGCAGCCTCACCATGCCTTATCACACTGTGAATGCCACTATGCTTCTTAACCCTTAAACAGTCCAAAGAGATTGACATTCAAATTCGTAGTGCTACAAAAGGAGACCTACTTTTTTTTACATATTTTCAAATATAACAAAAAAAATGTAGATAAAAGTTTTTTTACACGTTTTCAAATGTAAAACAAAAAAGAAGATCTACATTTTTTTACATACTTTCAAATGTTGAAAAAATGTATATAAAGGGTAAGAATTACTATAGAGATGAAGAAAGAGATAATTGATAAGTATGAAAGTGGAGTGCGTATAGCCGACCTAGTCAAGCTGTACAAGAAACCCCAATCAACCATCGCTACTATTGTGGGCACCAGAAAGACAATCAAGGAAGCTGTTCTTGCCAAAGGTTCAACTGTGTTTTCGAAACAAAGATCGCAATTGATGGAAGATGTTGAGAGACTCTTATTGGTGTGGATAAATGAAAAACAGATAGCAGGAGATAGCGTCTCTCAAGCGATCATATGTGAAAAGGCTAGGAAGTTGCATGACGATTTAATTAAAAAAATGCCTGCAACTAGTGATGATGTGAGTGAATTTAAGGCCAGCAAAGGTTGGTTTGAGAGATTTAAGAAGCGTAGTGGCATCCATAGTGTGATAAGGCATGGTGAGGCTGCCAGTTCGGACCACAAAGCGGCTGAAAAATATGTGCAGGAATTCAAGGAGTACATAGAAACTGAAGGACTGAAACCTGAACAAGTGTTTAATTGTGATGAAACAGGCCTGTTCTGGAAGAAAATGCCAAGCAGGACCTACATTACTCAGGAGGAAAAGGCACTCCCAGGACATAAGCCTATGAAAGACAGGCTTACTTTGTTGATGTGTGCCAATGCTACTGGTGATTGCAAAGTGAAGCCTTTATTAGTGTATCACTCTGAAACTCCCAGAGCGTTCAGGCAAAAGAATGTCCTCAAGGATAATTTGTGTGTGCTGTGGAGGGCAAACAGTAAGGCATGGGTCACTAGGGAATTTTTCTATAACTGGTTACACCATGCATTTGCCCCCAATGTGAAAAATTACCTAACTGAAAAGAAATTAGAACTTAAGTGCCTCCTGGTGTTAGACAATGCCCCTGGTCATCCTACAGACGTGTCAGAGCGACTTTATGGGGACATGAGCTTCATTAAGGTGAAGTTTTTGCCTCCTAATACCACTCCTCTCCTGCAGCCCATGGACCAGCAGGTTATTTCCAACTTCAAGAAACTGTACACAAAAGCTCTGTTTGAAAGGTGCTTTGTAATGACCTCAGAAACTCAACTGACTCTAAGAGAGTTTTGGAGAGATCACTTTAACATCCTCAATTGTGTAAACCTTATAGGTAAGGCTTGGGAGGAAGTGACAAAGAGGACCTTGAACTCTGCTTGGAAGAAACTGTGGCCAGAATGTGTAGAGAAAAGGGATTTTGAAGGGTTTGAGGCTAACCCTGAGAATCCTGTGCCAGTTGAGGAATCCATTGTGGCATTGGGAAAGTCCTTGGGGTTGGAGGTTAGTGGGGAGGATGTGGAAGAGTTGGTGGAGGAGGACAATGAAGAACTAACCACTGATGAGCTGCTAGATCAACTTCAACAGCAAGAGGCCACACCTGAGGAAATTGCTTCGGAGGAGGGGAGAGAGAAATTGAAGAAGTTGCCTACTTCAAAGATTAAGGAAATCTGTGCTAAGTGGCTTGAAGTGCAAACCTTCATGGATGAAAATCACCCTCACACAGCTATTGCAAGCCGTGCTGGTGATTATTACACTGACAATGTTGTGAAACACTTTAGGCAAGTCATAAAGGAACGAGAGGTACAGGCCACTATGGACAGATATCTTGTGCGAAAGAAGTCCAGTGACTCTGAAGCTGGCCCTAGTGGCATTAAAAGAAGAAGGGAAGTAACCCCAGAAAAGGACTTACTACCTCAAGTCCTAATGGAAGGGGATTCCCCTTCTAAACAGTAAGAAGATATTGCTCTCCCCTCCTCCCATCCCATCAATCATCACCAGATCTTCAATAAAAGTAAGTGTCATTTAATTGTGCATGCCTTTTTCAGTTTGTGTGTATTAAAATTAACATTTCATGTGGTAAAAAAAATTTTTTTTCATACTTTTGGGCGTCTTGCACGGATTAATTTTATTTCCATTATTTCTTATGGGGAAAATTGATTCGCATAACGATTATTTCGCATAACGATGAGCCCTCTTGCACGGATTAAAATCGTTAACCGGGGGTCCACTGTATACGTTTGGACCATTTAACCCTTTTGAGGGTTTCGGACGTACTAGTACGGCTTACGACCCAGGGTTTTTGACGTACTAGTACGCCTAAATTCTAGCGCCCTCAAATCTAGTGGGAGAAAGCTGGTAGGCCTCCATATGAAAGAATGGGTCTATGTGGTCAGTGTGCACAGTATAAAAAAATCCAGCAGCACACAGTGCATAATGAGAAAAAAAAAACTTTGACCGTTTTTTTGGAATAAAACAGCGACTTTGCACTGTATTTTCGTATGGTATTTATTGTTGTATTCTAGTTTTCTTGGTCTCATTTTATAGAATGGAAGGCATATCATAGAAATTGAGATGATTTTGACTGGTTTTTCAATGAAAAGTACCTTGAAATTGAGCTCAAAGTAGCAGAAATGTTAGATTTTTACCAAAGTTCAAAAGTAAACAAATCATGCCAAGCGTCCAATACACGTCAACTGGTGAGTCTAATATTCTTTTGCAAGTGCGCCAATATGATTCATATCATTTTTTACACTAGTGCAGTAGTCTGCATAACAGTAAATCTATTTTTTGTGAGAATAAAAATTCAAAGTGGAAAGCAAAAGAATGTAAGAGGGGCCTTGAGACGTGACTAATGAACAGAGGAAATGTCATTTTAGTGCCAGGAATGTATTTCTTGTTTGTTCTGGACCCTATTCAGAAATTGGCATCTTTTGAAATTTGTGTGAAATTGGCAAAAATGCTAAATTCTGACCACTGTACTGGATAGTTGAAATTGGTAAATGGGTGGTTTCTTGCACTCATTCAATAGAAAAAATGGAGTTCTAGCTAAATATTCATGTTTTTTGTCGACTAGTACAGTTGAACTGGCCGAAAATGGGGTTCAAAGTGGGCAAAATCGCCGATCCATAAACATCGCCGAGACCGCTAACTTCGTGAGAGCATAATTCCGCAAGTTTTCCATCAAATTTCATATTTTTGGTGTCATTATGATCGAGAAAAGATTCTCTATCTTTTCATAAGAAAAAATTATTATTTTTTTTTTTAAATTTGGCCGACCCTGAGAACGAGTCTCGGAGAGGGCCTGTCGACCCTCAAAGGGTTAAGGGTTAAATCTCTCAAACCAACCTTTGCTGGACTTAAAATCACAAGCTTCACCACTTGTTGCAGGCATTTTCTTTATGAGATCGTCATGCAACTGCTTTGCCTTTTCACATATTATCGACTGCATAACACTATATCCTGCTAACTGTTTTTCGGTAATCCACACCAACAATAACCTTTCCACTTCTTCGAGGATTTGCAATCTCTTTTTAGTCAGCATATCTACCCCTTTTGCAACAACAGCACACTTTATATCCTTTACTTTCGCCACGTTCGAAGTGATGGTTGAATTTGGTTTGCCATACATCCTGGCAAGTTCTGTAACACGCACTCTGCTCTCATATTGTTCAATGATTTCCTTCTTGAATTTGATCGTGTTCCTCACTTTCTTTACCAAAGGGCTTGCACTAGCTTTCCTTGGGCCCATAGTGACTTATTTAGCAGTTGCAGTCGCAAAAAAATGGATTATTACGAAGCGTATTGTATGAACCAGTGGGGTGATGGTCACCTGCTGGTAAACAATGGCACACTGAGTGTGAATGGTGCAGGAGACTGGCTTTGTGAAATATTAATTTTAATACACACAAACTGAAGAAGACTTGTACAATTACATGACACTTACATTTATTGAAGATCTGGTGATGACTGATGGGATGGGAGGAGGGGAGACTGTGGATGGTGTTAGTGTTTAGAAGGGGAATTCCCTTCCATTAGGACTTGAGGTGTCAAGTCCTTTTCTGGGGTTACTTCCCTTCTTCTTTTAATGCCACTAGGACCAGCTTGAGAGTCACTTGACCTCTGTTGCACAACCTCCCGTTCCTTTATGACATTCCTAAAGTGTTTCACAACATTGTCAGTGTCATATTTAAACACTTGTTCAGGTTTCAGTTCTTCACTGTCTATGTACTCCTTGAATTCCTGCACATATTTTTCAGCTGCTTTTTGGTCCAAACTGGCAGCCTCACCATGCCTTATCACACTATGTATGCCACTACAATTCTTAAATCTCTCAAACCAACCTTTGCTGGCCTTAAATTCACTCACATCACTAGTTGCAGGAATTTTTCTAATTAAATCGTCATGCAACTTCCTAGCCTTTTCACATATGATCACTTGAGAGATGCTATCTCCTACTATCTGTTTTTCGTTTATCCACACCAATAACAGTCTCTCAACATCTTCTATCACTTGCGATCTCAGTTTCAAAAACATAGTTGCACCTTTGGCAAGAACAGCTTCCTTGATTGCCGTTTTCTTGCCCACAATAGTAGCGATGGTTGATTGGGGTTTTGTGTACAACCTGGCCAGCTCGGAGACACGCACTCCACTTTCATACTTAGCAATGATCTCTTTCTTCATATCCATAGTAATTCTCACCCTTTTTGCTGTAGGGTTGGCACTAGAAGCTTTCTTGGGGCCCATGGTGACTTATTTTGCAGGTGCAATCACTAAAAACGCTGTGATAATATGAAATGTTCCGATTGTATGTTTGGATGGGACCGCGGTGACTGGCTGGCTTGTAAACACTGGCCACAAGTGGAAGCGTCTCAGACAGAACAAATAGTGTCGGTCGAGTTTTTTAGCACTAGTCGAGGCAAAATTTTTGCGTTAAAATGTATCGCTAGTCGGATTTAACGTTAGATGATGCCATCATTGGTCGAGGGTCCACTGTAGTTTTGTGATTGATTCTCCCCAAAAAATAACAGTATTGATGGATTTCCTAAAAAAAGACACCAAATAATTATATCATACACTGTGGTCTTTGTTGTGTGTACTGTGAAGTTTTTCTCACGATGCATGTGTCTATTCAGGTGGTCTGTTTGAAAAAAAAAGTCTGATGGTGTTGAACGCAAAACAAGCGTCTGATAATGTTAATCGCAGAACAAACGTCTGTTAACATTAAATGCAGAACAAACATCTGATAATGTTAAATGCAGAACAAACGTCTGATAATGTTAAATGCAGAACAAACATCTGATAATGTTAGTCGCAGAACAAATGTCTCATAATATTAAACGCAGAACAAACAGTTGTCAGATAATTCACTGCAGACACTGTCAGATAATTCACTGCAGACACTGTCAGATAATTCACTGCAGACACTGTCAGATAATTCACTGCAGACACTGTCAGATAATTCACTGCAGACACTGTCAGATAATTCACTGCAGACACTGTCAGATAATTCACTGCAGACACTGTCAGATAATTCACTGCAGACACTGTCAGATAATTCACTGCAGACACTGTCAGATAATTCACTGCAGACACTGTCAGATAATTCACTGCAGACACTGTCAGATAATTCACTGCAGACACTGTCAGATAATTCACTGCAGACACTGTCAGATAATTCACTGCAGACACTGTCAGATAATTCACTGCAGACACTGTCAGATAATTCACTGCAGACACTGTCAGATAATTCACTGCAGACACTGTCAGATAATTCATGGACAGACACTAAACAACACATTAAGACTGTTTTATTTTTACTAAATATTTACAAACACATTTAATTTTTTACATATATAAAAGTATAGCATTAAGTCATGATATTGTACATAAGGCATGCATATCCTCTCAGTACTCTCCAACAACTCTCATGGTACTCTCCAACAAATCTCTTGGTACTCTGCAACAAATCTCACTCAGTACTCTGCAACAAATCTCACTCAGTACTCTGCAAAAGATCTCACTCAGTACTCTGCAATAACTCTCAGTACTCTGCAACAACACTGTCTTGGTACTCAACTCACCAACAACTCTCTCGGTACTCAACTCACCAAATACTCTCAGCACTCAACTCACCAACTACTCTCTCAGTACTCAACCCACCAACAACTCTCTCAGTACTCAACTTACCAACAACTCTCTCAGTTCTCAACTCACTAACAACTCTCAGTACTCAACTCACCAACAACTCTCTCGGTACTCAATACTATACTTGGCTAACCCGGTCAACCATCCATTTCAACACCAACAACACAACAGCTCCGAGAGATTTCCCAGCTCTGGAGCCTGGCTTGGTTCAGGCTCCCATATACTATAATATTTCAGAGAATACAACTGTGAGAATTTACAATGAACAACAAATATACCATACTGTATGTGGTATATTATTTTTTTTAACACATCGGCCATTTCCCACCAAGGCAGGGTGGCCCGAAAAAGAAAAACTTTCACCATCATTCACTTCATCACTGTCTTCCCAAAGGTGTGTTTACACTACAGTTATAAAACTGCAACATTAACACACCTCCTTCAGAGTGACGGCACTGTACTTCCCATCTCCAGAACTCAAGTCCAGCCTGCCAGTTTCCCTTAACCCCTTCATAAATATTACCCTGCTCACACTCCAACAGTACGTCAAGTCCTAAAAACCATTTGTCTCCATTTGCTCCTATTTAACATGCTCACACATATTTGCTGGAAGTCCAAACCCCTTGCACACAAAACCTCCTTTACCCCCTCCCTCCAACCTTTCCTAGGCCGACCCCTACCCCGCCTTTCCTCCACTACAGATTTATAAACTCTCGAAGTCATTCTATTTACTTCCACCCTCTCTACATGTCCGAACCACCTCAACAACCCCTATGGTAGTGTGTATATGTGTATATGTATGTGTGTATAAATATATATATATATATATATATATATATATATATATATAAAATTATATATATATATATATATATACAGTGGAACCTTGACTTAAGAGTTTAATCCGTTCCAGGAGCTAGCTCATAACTCAATTTACTCGTATATCAAATTAATTTTCCTCATTTAAATTAACTGAAAAGCCATTAATTTGTACCTGCACTCTGGAGAGACAAGAAAAAATACTTGAATGTGACGCTATTATCAACTGTACGGCTTATTTATCTATCACAATTCATCTAATATGACATAATAAACAATATAATTAGCACAGAAACATGATATATACTCAAGAATGAATAAAATAGGCCATAATATGGTGGCAGAGGAAGTGGCAGCAGCAGAAGCATTGGCCATTTCTGTACCAACTTGACTAGTATCTTCCCATGTTCTTACTGTAAGAGAAAACGGAGTATTTTTGAGGCTAACTGCAGTACATCAGTAGGACCCATGGTTAGAAAAAAGAAATTTGGCCAAATGACTGCAAAAAAATGTAAACAAGCACGAGAGAACTGCCCCCACAGGGATGTAAACATGTTTACTGCTTACCAGCTGTGCCAACTAGCAGAAGCAATCTGAATTATTATTACATACGAATTATGCATTATTATTATTATTATTATTATTATTATTATTATTAATTTAGGGAACTGAAGCTCTATCATAATAATAATAATTATTATTAATTTTAGGAACTGAAGCTCTATTGTTATAATAATAATACATTATTAATAGTGGTAGTATTATATTATTATTATTATCGTTAATTTAGGGAACTGAAGCTCTATCATTATTATTATTATTAATTTAAGGAACTGAAGCTCTATCATTATACTAATACAGATCCTCCATCACAAATCCGGCATCATTGGGACCTGTAGTGTGCCGGATTACTGAGTTTGCCGGATTACAGAGTGGTTAGGTTAGAATACACTTAATAAAATTAACCAACTTGACTTGCACAAAGTTCATTGAACACCAGCAAAAATCGAACATTTCCGCTACTTTGAGCTCAATTTCAAGGTACTTTTTGTCATGAAAGCAATCAAAATCATGTCTATTTCTGTAATATATCTTCCATTCTATCAAATGAGACCAAAAAAATGAGTATACAACTATAAAAACCATATGAAAATATACCGCAAAGAGGCGGCTAATGGCTGAGAAGTGAACTCCCTTATTTATTGTCCGTCTTTTTTATTTTTGGTGTACGTTAAGAAGCATCTTTCCATCATACATTGCTAAAGTTTCAATGAGATAGCCCAACAAACAACTGAGAAAAAAAATAAGTAACCCCGGAAAAGGACTTGCCACCTCAAGTCGTAATGGAAGGGGATTCCCCTTCTAAACACTAACACCATCAACACTCTCCCCTCCTCCCATTCCATCAATCATCACCAGATCTTCAATAAAGGTAAGTGTCATGTAACTGTGCATGTCTTCTTCAGTTTGTGTGTATTAAAATTAATATTTCATGTGGTAAAATTTTTTTTTTTCAATACTTTGGGGTGTCAGGAACGGATTAATTTGATTTCCAGTATTTCTTATGGGGAAAATTAACTCGACTAACGATAATTTCGATTAACGATGAGCTCTCAGGAACGGATTAATATCGTTGGTCAAGGGTCCACTGTATTATTATTATTATTATGATTATTAATTTAGTAAACTGAAGCTCTATTGTTATTATAATAATACAGTAGACCGCCATTCAAGAATTGCTGCACAATTTTATGTAACACGTTGTATAATTAATTTAACATGCTTTAGTTTGTGGGAATGAAAAAAAAAAATCTCTTTTGCTCAAGCGGCTACCTTGTTGTGTAGCAGCCGGGGAGCCCTCCCCTACCACTCCCCGACACCACCCCCCACCATCCCCTACCACTCCCCAACACCCCCCCACCATCCCCTACCATTGCCAAAACAACCCCCACCATCCCCAACCACTCCCCTACATCAACCCCTACCATCCCCTACCACCACCCACACCACTCCCAACCATCCCCTACCACTCCCCGACACCACCCCCCACCATCCCAGCATTCGTAATTCATACGTGTCCAGTCTTTATCTGCTACAAGGCAGATGTGTTTGTCAATTGTGTTATGATATTTTAATTACTATATCTTGTATCTGCCAAGCAATCATGACACTCAGTAACCATACCAGTGTTGCTGAAAGTGGCAAGAAGAGGTATAAGCACTTAAGTATGTATTAGAATTAACAAAGATATTAGAAAAGAGATAACCTGTAGCCATAACTGAAGTGTTACTTTGTACACAGAAAAAGAGGTTAACATGAGTTTGTGTGATTGACTGACTGAATAACTGACTTACTGAATGACTGACTGACTGACTTACCAAGTGACTTTCTGAGTGACTTGACTGAGTGACTTGACTTACTGAATGACTGAGTGACTTACTGAATGACTTGACTGACTTACTGAATGACTTGACTGACTTACTGAGTAACTTGACTGTAATAATATTATATTATTATTGCTGAGAAGAAAAAGAAAATGATTTCCATGGAATTAAAGAATGAAATCAATGATAAACAAGCGAGGTGTCCAGGGTTTGGGTTAAGGGAGAAGAGGGAGGGGAGAGCTGGCTTGTAACTCAGAGCAAAAAATTGACCCAGGGACGGCTCGTATCTCAAAAAACTCGTAAGTTGGGACACTTGTAAATGAAGGTTCCATTGTACAGTGGACCCCCGATTTACGATATTATTTCATTCCAGAAGTATGTTCAGGTGCCAGTACTGACCGAATTTGTTCCCATAAGGAATATTGTGAAATAGATTAGTCCATTTCAGACCCCCAAACATACACATACAAACGCACTTACATAAATACACTTACATAATTGTATGTATATACATGTGTGTGTGTATATACATGTATATATATGTATATACATGTATATATATGTATATACATGTATATATATGTATATACATGTATATATATGTATATACATGTATATATATGTATATACATGTATATATATGTATATACATGTATATATATGTATATACATGTATGTATATACATGTATATATATGTATATACATGTATATATATGTATATACATGTATATATATGTATATACATATATATGTATATGTATGTATATATATATATATATATATATATATATATATATATATATGTATATATATGTATATATATATATATATATATATATATATATATATATATATATATATATATATATATATATATATATATATATATATATATATATATATATATATATAATGTATATATTTTTTTTTTTTGCAACAAGTCGGTCGTCTCCCACTGAGGCAGGGTGACCCAAAAAGAAAGAAAATACTTTCATCATCATTCAACACTTTCACCATACTCACACATTATCACTGCTTTTGCAGAGGTGCTCAGAATACAACAGTCTAGAAGCATATACGTATAAAGGTACACAACATATCCCTCAAAACTGCCAATATCCCAAATCCCTCCTGTAGAGTGCAGGCATTGTACTTCCCATTTCCAGGACTCAAGTCCGACTATATGAAAATAACCGGTTTCCCTGAATCCCTTCACTAAATATTACCCTGCTCACACTCCAACGGATCGTCAGGTCCCAAGTATCATTCGTCTCCATTCACTCCTATCTAACACGCTCATGCACGCTTGCTGGAAGTCCAAGCCCCTCGCCCACAAAACCTCCTTTACCCCCTCTTTCCAACCCTTTCGAGGACGACCCCTACCCCTCTTTCCTTCCCCTATAGATTTATATGCTTTCCATGTCATTCTACTTTGATCCATTCTCTCTAAATGACCAAACCACCTCAATAACCCCTCTTCTGCCCTCTGACTAATGCTTTTATTAACTCCACACCTTCTCCTAATTTCCACACTCCGAATTTTCTGCATAATATTTACATCACACATTGCCCTTAGACAGGACATCTCCACTGCCTCCAACCGTCTCCTCGCTGCTGCATTTACCACCCAAGCTTCACATCCATATAAGAGTGTTGGTACTACTATACTTTCATACATTCCCTTCTTTGCCTCCATAGATAACGTTTTTTGACTCCACATATACCTCAACGCACCACTCACCTTTTTTCCCTCATCAATTCTATGATTAACCTCATCCTTCATAAATCCATCCGCCGACACGTCAACTCCCAAGTATCTGAAAACATTCACTTCTTCCATACTACTCCTCCCCAATTTGATATCCAATTTTTCTTTATCTAAATCATTTGATACCATCATCACCTTACTCATTTCTATGTTCACTTTCAACTTTCTACCTTTACACACATTCTCAAACTCATCCACTAACCTTTGCAATTTTTCTTTAGAATCTCCCATAAGCACAGTATCATCAGCAAAAAGTAACTGTGTCAATTCCCATTTTGAATTTGATTCCCCATAATTTAATCCCACCCCTCTCCCGAACACCCTAGCATTTACTTCTTTTACAACCCCATCTATAAATATATTAAACAACCATGGTGACATTACACATCCCTGTCTAAGACCTACTTTTACCGGGAAGTATTCTCCCTCTCTTCTACACACCCTAACCTGAGCCTCACTATCCTCATAAAAGCTCTTTACAGCATTTAATAACTTACCACCTATTCCATAAACTTGCAAGATCTGCCACATTGCTCCTCTATCCACTCTATCATATGCCTTTTCTAAATCCATAAATGCAATAAAAACTTCCCTACCTTTATCTAAATACTGTTCACATATATGCTTCAATGTAAACACTTGATCTACACATCCCCTACCCACTCTGAAGCCTCCTTGCTCATCCGCAATTCTACATTCTGTCTTACCTCTAATTCTTTCAATTATAACTCTACCATATACTTTTCCTGGTATACTCAGTAAACTTATTCCTCTATAATTTTTACAATCTCTTTTGTCCCCTTTCCCTTTATATAAAGGGACTATACATGCTCTCCGCCAATCCCTAGGTACCTTCCCCTCTTTCATACATTTATTAAACAAAAGTACCAACCACTCCAACACTATATCCCCCCCCCTGCTTTTAACATTTCTCTCATGATCCCATCAGTTCCAGCTGCTTTACCCCCTTTCATTCTACGTAATGCCTCACGTACCTCCACCACACTTACATTCTGCTCTTCTTCACTCCTAAAAGATGGTATACCTCCCTGGCCAGTGCATGAAATTATCGCCTCCCTTTCTTCCTCAACATTTAAAAGTTCCTCAAAATATTCTTGCCATCTACCTAATACCTCCCTCTCCCCATCTACTAACTCCCCTACTCTGTTTTTAAGGGACAAATCCATAGTTTCCCTAGGCTTTCTTAACTTGTTTAACTCACTCCAAAATTTTTTCTTATTTTCATTAAAATTTCTTGACAGTGCCTCTCCCACTCTTTCATCTGCTCTCCTTTTGCACTCTCTCACCACTCTCTTCACCTTTCTTTTACTCTCCATATACTCTGCTCTTCTTATAACACTTCTGCTTTGTAAAAACCTCTCGTAAGCTACCTTTTTCTCTTTTATCACACCCTTTACTTCATCATTCCACCAATCACTCCTCTTTCCTCCTGCCCCCACCCTCCTATAATGTATATATATATATATATATATATATATATATATATATATATATATATATATATATATATATATATACACATGTATATACATGTATATACATACATACAATAGACCCTCGGGTAACAGCATCATCGGCTAATGGCAAAATCGGATAGCACCACGTTTTTGCATCAAAATATTGGCTCAGCTAACGTCCAAGAACTTGGTTAAGGACATTTGTCCCAAATGTATCCACGCGGCCTGAGCCCATGTACAGCTAGCGTGCCATTGTTTACAAGCCAGGGAGGATGATTCCAGGTGTAAATGCGACATATTTTGTATTATTCCATTGTTTTTAGTGCTTGTAACTGCTAAATAAACCACCATGGGCCCAAAGAAAGCTTCTAGTGCCAGCCCTGTGGTAAAGAAGGAAAGAAACACAGTAGACTTCAAGAAAAAACTCGTAGCAAAGTACCAAAGTGGAGGAGGAAGAGAGAGGAGAGAATGTGCCTTCTGCAGTGATTCAATGATTCTAAGATATGTACAATACTAAAGCAGTAGGTATCGATAAATTCTATAGTGCCAGCAAGTGATAAAGTGTAGAATTAACAGTGTAGCAAGTAAGTTAAACGAGTAAGCGATAGAAAAACGACACAAAAGTAATTCTCCAGTGTTGTTGGATGTGTATAGGGCCAATGAACATATACCACCCTGCTATCCTCCACCACCTTAAACCTCTGCCAGCATCTCCTCCATCAAACTAATTAAACTAACATCTCCTCCAAGGTAAGTGTAAATATAAAAGTATAAGTATAAAAGTTTTTCTTCTTCTCTTTTTTAGTAAATGTCTACAGGAGAAGGGGTTACTAGCCCATTGCTCCCGGCATTTTAGTCGCCTCATACGACACGCATGGCTTACGGAGGAAAGATTCTTTTCCACTTCCCCATGGACAATAGAAGAAATAAAGAGGAACAAGAACTATTTAGAAAAAGGAGAAAAACCTAGATGTATGTATATATATATGCATGTGCGTGTCTGTGAAGTGTGACCAAAGTGTAAGTAGGAGTAGCAAGATATCCCTGTTATCTAGCGTGTTTATGAGACAGAAAAAGAAACCAGCAATCCTGCCATCATGCAAAACAGTTACACGTTTCTGTTTCACAGTCATCTGGCAGGACGGTAGTACTTCCCTGGGTGGTTGCTGTCTACCAACCTACTACCTACCAGGTGTTTGCAGTGAAACATATAAGTGAACAGTATTTAGATAAGGCTAAAGAGGTCTTCGTGGCATTTATGGATTTGGAAAAGGCGTATGACAGGGTGGATAGGGGGGCAATGTGGCAGATGTTGCAGGTGTATGGTGTAGGAGGTAGGTTACTGAAAGCAGTGAACAGTTTTTACGAGGATAGTGAGGCTCGAGTTAGAGTATGTAGGAAAGAGGGAAATTATTTCCCAGTAAAAGTAGGCCTTAGACAAGGATGTGTGATGTCACCGTGGTTGTTTAATATATTTATAGATGGGGTTGTAAGAGAAGTAAATGCGAGGGTCTTGGCAAGAGGCGTGGAGTTAAAAGATAAAGAATCACACATAAAGTGGGAGTTGTCACAGTTGCTCTTTGCTGATGACACTGTGCTCTTGGGAGATTCTGAAGAGAAGTTGCAGAGATTGGTGGATGAATTTGGTAGGGTGTGCAAAAGAAGAAAATTGAAAGTGAATACAGGAAAGAGTAAGGTTATGATGATAACAAAAAGATTAGGTGATGAAAGATTGGATATCAGATTGGAGGGAGAGAGTATGGAGGAGGTGAATGTATTCAGATATTTGGGAGTGGACGTGTCAGCAGATGGGTCTATGAAAGATGAGGTGAATCATAGAATTGATGAGGGGAAAAGGGTGAGTGGTGCACTTAGGTGTCTGTGGAGACAAAGAACTTTGTCCTTGGAGGCAAAGAGGGGAATGTATGAGAGTATAGTTTTACCAACGCTCTTATATGGGTGTGAAGCATGGGTGATGAATGTTGCAGCGAGGAGAAGGCTGGAGGCAGTGGAGATGTCATGTCTGAGAGCAATGTGTGGTGTGAATATAACGCAGAGAATTCGTAGTTTGGAAGTTAGGAGGAGGTGCGGGATTACCAAAACTGTTGTCCAGAGGGCTGAGGAAGGGTTGTTGAGGTGGTTCGGACATGTGGAGAGAATGGAGCGAAACAGAATAACTTCAAGAGTGTATCAGTCTGTAGTGGAAGGAAGGCGGGGTAGGGGTCGGCCTAGGAAAGTTTGGAGGGAGGGGGTCAAGGAGGTTTTGTGTGCGAGGGGCTTGGACTTCCAGCAGGCATGCGTGAGCGTGTTTGATAGGAGTGAATGGAGACAAATGGTTTTTAATACTTGACGTGCTGTTGGAGTGTGAGCAAAGTAACATTTATGAAGGGGTTCAGGGAAACCGGCAGGCCGGACTTGAGTCCTGGAGATGGGAAGTACAGTGCCTGCACTCTGAAGGAGGGGTGTTAATGTTGCAGTTTAAAAACTGTAGTGTAAAGCACCCTTCTGGCAAGACAGTGATGGAGTGAATGATGGTGAAAGTTTTTCTTTTTCGGGCCACCCTGCCTTGGTGGGAATCGGCCAGTGTGATAATAAAAAAAAAAAAAGTATAAAAGTAAATATATTTGTAAACATAAAAGGACCCCAATGGAAATAAGTCACTAACTTTTTGGGTTATCCTAGGTACTTTACACATATGCTGCTATGAATGATAATCTATGTACGTAACCGTTTTGGTGTATATGTGAATAAACTTGCTTACTTATAAATTAAAATGTAAATACAGTGGAACCTTGACTTACAAGTTAAATCCGTTCGTAACTCAATTTACTCGTATATCAAATTAATTTTCCTCATTTAAATTAACTGAAAAGCCATTAATTCGTTCCTGTACTCTGGAGAAACGAGAAAAAATACTTGAATATGATGCTATTATCAACTTTATGGCTTATTTATCTATCACAATTCATCTAATATGACATAATAAACAATATAATTAGCACAGAAACATGATATATACTCAAGAATGAATAAAATAGGCCATAATATGGTGGCAGAGGAAGTGGCAGCAGCAGAAGCATTGGCCATTTCTGTACCAACTTGACTCTAGTATCTTCCCATGTTCTTACTGTAAGAGAAAATGGAGTATTTTTGAGGATAACTGCAGTAGATCACTAGGACCCATGGTTAAAAATTAGAAATTTGGCCAAATAACTAAAAAATGCAAACAAACACGAGAGAACTGCCCCCAAAGGGATGTAAACATTTTTACTGCTTACCAGCTGTGCTATCAGCTGTGCCAAACAGCAGAAGCAATCTGAATTGTTATTACGTATGTTTTATGCATTATTATTATTATTAATTTAGGGAACTGAAGCTCTGTCATTATAATAATAATAATATATTATTATTAGTAGTATTATATTATTATTATTGTTATTAATTTAGGGAACTGAAGATCTATCGTTATTATGATAATATAGTAGACTGCCACTGAAGAATTGCTGCACAATTTTATGTAACGTCGTATAATTAATTTAACGTGGTTCAGTTTGTGGGAAGGAAAAAAAATTCTCTTTTGCTCAAGCGGCCGCCTTACTGTGTAGCAGCCAGGGAGCCCTCCCCTACCACTCCCCAACACCACCCCCCACCATCCCAGCATTCCTAATTCATACGTGTCCAGTCTTTCTCTGCTACAAGGCAGCTGTGTTTGTCAATTGTGTTATGATATTTTAATTACTATATCTTTTATCTACCAAGCAATCATAACACCCAGTAGCCATACCAGTGTTGCTGAAATTGACTTACTGAATGACTTAACTGACTTATTGAGTGACTTGACTTACTGACTTAATGAATGACTTGGCTGACTTACTAAGTGACTTGACTGACTTACTGAATGACTGGACTGACTTACTGAGTGACCTGACTGACTGAATGACTTGAATGAATTACTGAGTGACTTGACTGTAATAATAATATATTATTATTATTGCTGAGAAGAAAAAAAAGAATGATTTCCATGGAGTTAAAGCATGAAATCATAGATAAACAAGCGAGGTGTCCAGGTTTTGGGTTGAGGGAGAAGAGGGAGGGGGGAGCTGGCTCCTAACTCAGAGCAAAAAAAATGGCACAGGGATGGCTCATATCTCAAAAAACTCATAAGTCAAGGTTCCACTGTATTTCCTATTTATAAATTAAAATGTAAATATTTCTTATTTATAAATTACATACATTGTTTAAGTGTGCCACCTCCACCACCACTATGTATGGCTTCTCTCAGTGGCCCTTATAAACCCAACACCACCACTACTTACTCCTTACATACATTATGACATATTTTATTCATTCTAGAGTATATATCATGTTTCAATGTTATTAATATTGTTTTTTATGTCACATTAGATGAATTGTGAGAGATAAATAAGCTGCAGAGATGATATTAGTGTCTATCAGTACTTAACTACAACATTAGGTCCTTAACCCTTTGAGGGTCGACAGGCCCTCTCCGAAACTCGTTCTCAGGGTCGGCCAAATTTAAAAAAAAAAAAATTATTTTCTCTTATGAAAAGATAGAGAATCTTTTCCCGATCATAAAGACACCAAAAGTTTGAAATTTGATAGAAAACTTACGGAATTATGCTCTCGCAAAGTTAGCGGTCTCGGCGATGTTTACGCATCGGCGATTTTGCCCACTTTGAGCCCCATTTTCGGCCAATTTCACTGTACTAGTCGACAAAAAACATGAATATTTCGCTAGAACTCCATTTTTTCTATCGAATGGGTGCAAGAAACCACCCATTTATAAATTCAACTATCCAGTACAGTGGTCAGAATTTAGCAATTTTGCCAATTTGACACAAATTTCAAAAGATGCCAATTTCCGAATAGGGTCCAGAATAAACAAGATAGACATTCCTGGCATTAAAATGACATTTCCTCTAGTCATTAGTCATGTCTCAAGGCCCCTCTTATATTCTTTTGCTTTCCACTTTGAATTTTTATTTTCACAAAAAATATAAGATTTACTGTTATGCAGACTACTGCATTAGTGTAAAAAATGGTATAAATATTATTGGTGCACTTGTAAAAGAATATTAGACTCACCAGTTGACGTGTATTGCACGATTGGCACGATTTGTTTACTTTTGAAGTTTGGTAAAAATCGAACATTTCTGCTACTTTGAGCTCAATTTCAAGGCACCTTTCATTGTAAAACCAGTCAAAATCATCTCAATTTCTGTAATATGTCTTCCATTCTATAAAATGAGACCAAGAAAACTAGAATACAACAATAAATACCATACGAAAATACACTGCAAAGTCGCTGATTTATTCAAAAAAAATGGTCAAAGTTATTTTTTTCTCATTATGCACTGTGTGCTGCAGGATTTTTTTTAAACTGTGCACACTGACCACATAGACCCATTCTTTCATATGAAGGCTTACCAGCTTTCTCCCACTAGATTTGAGGCCGCTAGAATTTATGAGTACTAGTACGTCAAAAACCCCTACGCGTAAGACGTACTAGTACGACGAAAACCCTCAAAGGGTTAAGCAAACACTATGATGACCTCCTGGCACTCCTTGAATCACTAAAGACACCCTTCTCCTGCATTATTCTTACTGAGACCTGGCTTAAGCAGGACACAATAGATATCTACCCTCTACCAGGATACACAGCAATTCACAACTGCAGACCAAACCAAGTTGGGGGTGGTACTGCAATCTATTACTCTAACCAATTATCTTGTATTAGCACCACTTGGTTTAGTGATGAATATGGAGAATACATTTTTGCTAATTTTACTGTAAAAAACCTTAAGACGCCTATTACAATCGGTGCCATTTACCGGATACCCCACACAAACATCCCAAATTTCAGTGAGAAACTAAAGGCACTAATAACAAACAGACAAATGAATAAGCACCACCTTCTCTTAGCTGGAGACTTCAACATCAACCTTGGCTTACTAGATGATCAGCCTGTAACTGATTTCATCAACAATATGAACAACACACTTCTCATACCAACAATAACTAAACCAACCAGGCTCACTGAAACAAGTGCAACCATAATAGACCACATATGGACCAATATACTAGCCCCCCTTAAATCAGGGATAATCACAGATAGCACTACAGACCACTACCCTACCTTCCTCTTGACAAACATTAGTAAACCACCACTTGAATACAACAAAGTCTCATTTAGACTCCATGATGAGGCCTCAATAAGGAAGTTCACAGCTGACCTAGAGACTGTTGACTGGCCTACAGAATTCTCCAAGGCCAATGGTATTGATGACTGGACAGACATTTTTCTTAACAAATTACTTAGACTATACTACAAACATTGTCCTATAAAAACGAAACAGATCACAAACACACTGCTTGGTTACCCAGGGCTAACCAGCACCATTCTGAAATTCATTGATAAGAAACACCAATATGAAAAGCAATATAGACAGGGCTTAATACACAAAGATATTCTTAAACACTATTCATCAGTCCTCACCAAAGTAATAAAGAAAGCCAAACAACTATACTACTCCAGTAGATTCACTGACACAAGAGGAGATATAAAAAAGACCTGGAAAACACTCTCTCAGATTCTAGGGGCCCACAAACTGAAAAAAACCCCAAGAATATTGCCCTAACTAAACCTAATGAAACACCACTGCATCCCACTGACACAGCTAACAAGATAAACGACTTCTTCTCAACCATAGGTTCTAATCTCGCCAATAAAATCCCACGCACCAATGCCCATGCCAGGGACTACCTAGATGGGAATTTCCCAAATTCCCTCTATCTTGCTCCAACTGAGCCCATGGAAGTCACCTAGATTATAAAGTCACTTAAAAATAACTCAGGGAATCTGTCTCATGTCCCACCATTATTGTACAAGAGAGCGGCTCATGTCCTCTTGCATGCTATCTCATTACTTTTTAATAAGTCACTAGAAACTAGCACCTTCCTGAAACTACTCAAGACGGCAAGGGTTACACCAATACATAAAGGTGGTGACCCTACAGATTTAAACAACTATAGGCCAATATCAAACTTACCATTGCTATCCAAAATCTTTGAGAAACTCGTGCACAGGAGACTATATTCATTTATTACGGCACAAAACATACTCAACCCCTGCCAATTTGGATTCAGGAAAAATAAAAGCACTAACAATACAATCATAAAAATGCTAGATCTGCTTTACACAGCATTGGAAAATAAGGAATATCCACTAGGAATTTTTATTTAACCTAAGAAAAGCTTTTGACACAGTAGACCACGGCATTCTACTCCACAAACTTGACCATTATGGTATAAGAGGCCATGCGCTTGCATATTTCAAATCTTACCTTACTAATAGGTATCAGTATGTCACCATTAAAGACACAGCATCAACAACACAGCCACTTGATACTGGAGTTCCGCAGGGAAGTGTCCTTGGTCCCCTGCTCTTCCTCATATACATCAATGATCTTCCAAACGTATCTCAACACCTGAACCCAATTCTCTTTGCTGACGACACGACTTATGTCATCTCTCACCCTAATCTTGCCACCCTCAACACCATTGTTAATGAGGAGCTGATCAAAATATCGACTTGGATGACAGCCAATAAACTTACGCTTAACACTGACAAAACCTACTACATTATGTTTGGTACCAGAGCAGGAGATGCGCAAATTAACATTAAGATCGACAACACTCTAATTGCCAGGCATAATGAGGGCAAATTCCTAGGCCTATACCTCGACAACAACCTGAACTTCAGCACCCATATCCAACACATAACCAAAAAAGTATCCAAAACGGTTGGGATCCTCTCCAAGATACGATACTACGTGCCGCAAACTGCCCTTCTCACACTATACCATTCACTACTTATATATCCATACCTCACCTATGCTATCTCTGCTTGGGGTTCAACTGCAGCAACACACCTAAAGCCAATAATAACCCAACAAAAAGCCGCAGTAAGAATAATCACTAAATCCCATCCCTGGCAACACACACCCCCCACTCTTCATAGATCTAAACTTACTCCCTGTTCAGTACATCCACACTTACTACTGAGCAATCTACATCTACAGGATCTTAAATTCCAATATTAACCTTGACCTAAAACGCTTTCTTGATAGTTGCGACAGAACCCACAGGCACAACACCAGACACAAACATCTCTATGACATTCCCCGTGTCCGACTAAACCTTTACAAAAATTCAATGTATGTCAAAGGCCCTAAAATCTGGAACACCCTACCTGAAAAATCTAAAACTGCAGACACATTCATCACATTCAAAACTACCATCAGAAAACATCTTATCTCCCTGATACACCCTGTCAACTAATTACACGAATACCACCTGGTGGTTAACACTTACACTCACTCACCCATTTGACCATAAACAGAAATATCAATCTCAATCTCAAAATAATGAATCTTAACTAGTCATAAGTTGGCCTGTGATACTCCAATACTGAAACTATGTATAGTGCCAAAACAAAAGCATTCACATTGCTAAACTCACAAACTAGTATTTAGTCACTTAGCCATAATACCAACTTACCTCATAATTTGTAATATTTTAAACTTAAGATTTAATTTAAGTCTGCCCGAAATGCCTAGCCATGCTAGGTGTTCTAGTGGTACACTCTGTAATTATTATTTTACTACATGTAAACCACACAATAACCAAATTCTGTAAACTCAGCATTGTAATCCTTATAGAGAATAAATTTTGAAATTGAAATTGAAATTTTTGAAATAATAAACTTGCCTTCCTCTTGCCTCCTACCTGTCTTCCATACACCAACAAGAGTCAATAAACATCAGTGTGATGTTAAATGTTAATTTATAAATTTTATTAGCACTTTATAATTATTTATTTGTCATTGTTTTCTTTATGTATATCTATATTTAATCTTTAAAAAAAATGTTTTTTTTTTTTTGTTAATACTTTTGGGTGCCTGAAACGGATTAATTGGATTTCCATTATTTCTTATGGGGAAAATTAATTCAGCTAATGCCAAAGTCTGTTAAAGGCAAGCTCTCTGGAACGGATCGTTAAGCGGGGGTCCACTGTGTGTGTGTGTGTGTGTGTGTGTGTGTGTGTGTGTGTGTGTATATATATATATATACATATATATATATATATATATATATATATATATATACATATATATATATATATACATATATATATATATACATATATATATATATATATATATATAAACACACACACACACACACACACAGTGGACCCCCGCTTAACGATCCCCTCCCAATGCGACCAATTATGTAAGTGCATTTATGTAAGTGCATTTGTACATGTATGTTTGGGGGTCTGAAATGGACTAATCTACTTCACAATATTCCTTATGGGAACAAATTCGGTCAGTGCTGGCACCTGAACATACTTCTGGAATGAAAAAATATTGTTAACTGGGGGTCCACTGTGTATATATATATATATATATATATATATATCTTTCTTCTTTCTTTCAACACACCGGCCATATCCCACCGAGGCGGGGTGGCCCAAAAGGAAAAACGAAAGTTTCTCCTTTTACATTTAGTAATATATACAGGAGAAGAGGTTACTAGCCCCTTGCTCCCGGCATTTAGTTGCCTCTTACAACACACATGGCTGACGGAGGAAGAATTCTGTTCCACTTCCCGATGGAGGTAAGAGGAAATAAACAAGAACAAGAACTAGTAAGAAAAATAGAAGAAAACCCAGAGGGGTGTGTATATACGTATATGCTTGTACATGTATGTGTAGTGTGACCTAGGTGTACGTAGAAGTAGCAAGACGTACCTGAAACCTTGCATGTTTATGAGACAGAAAAATGGACCTCAGAAACTCAACTGACTCTAAGAGAGTTTTGGAGAGATCACTTTAATATCCTCAATTGTGTAAACCTTATAGGTAAGGCTTGGGAGGGAGTGACTAAAAGGACCTTGAACTCTGCTTGGAAGAAACTGTGGCCAGAATGTGTAGACAAAAAGGATTTTGAAGAATTTGAGGCTAACCCTGAGAGGAGTATGCCAATTGAGGAATCAATTGTGGCATTGGGGAAGTCCTTGGGGTTGGAGGTTAGTGGGGAGGATGTGGAAGAGTTGGTGGAGGAGGACAATGAAGAACTAACCACTGATGAGTTGATAGATCAACTTCAACAGCAAGAGGCCAGACCTGAGAAAACTGGTTCAGAGGAGGGGAGAGAGAAATTGAAGAAGTTGCCTACTACAAAGATTAAGGAAATCTGTGCAATGTGGCTGAAAGTGCAAACTTTTATGGATGAAAATCACCCTCACACAGCTATTGCAAGCCGTGCTGGTGACTATTACACTGACAATGTTGTGAAACACTTTAGGGAAGTCATAAAGGAACGAGAGGTACAGGCCACTATGGACAGATATGTTGTGCGACAGAAGTCCAGTGACTCTGAAGCTGGTCCTAGTGGCATTAAAAGAAGAAGGGAAGTAACCCCAGAAAATGACTTGACACCTCAAGTCTTAATGGAAGGGGATTCCCCTTCTAAACATTAAGACTCTCTCCTCCTCCCATCCCATCAATCATCACCAGATCTTCAATAAAGGTAAGTGTCATGTAATTGTGCATGCCTTTTTCAGTTTGTGTGTATTAAAATTAATATTTCATGTGGTAAAAATGTTTTTTTTTCATACTTTGGGGTGTCTTGCATGGATTAATTTGATTTCCATTATTTCTT
This sequence comes from Cherax quadricarinatus, assembly GCF_038502225.1. Taxonomy (NCBI): domain Eukaryota; kingdom Metazoa; phylum Arthropoda; class Malacostraca; order Decapoda; family Parastacidae; genus Cherax; species Cherax quadricarinatus. The sequence continues at coordinate 11,587,293 of NC_091353.1, forward strand.
ATGGGGAAAATTCATCCGCATAACGATAATTCCGCATAACGATAATTTCGCATAACAATGAGCTCTCATGAACGGATTAATATCATTATGCGGGGGTCCACTGTATGTATATATATATGTATATATATATATATATATATATATATATATATATATGTATATATATACAGTGGACCCCCGCATAACGAACGCCTTGCATAGCGAACAATCCGCATAGCGAATGCTTTGTTCGCTAAAATTTTGCCCCGCATAGTGGACAAAAACCCGCTCAGCGACCTTCGTCCGAGACGCGTCCAATGTGCGCCCTCAGCCAGCCTCACATGTGCCGCCCGTCCCATTGTTTACCAGCCAGCCTCCGCGGTAACATTCAAGCATACACTCGGAATATTTCGTATTATTACAGTGTTTTCGGTGCTGTTTGTGGAAAATAAGTGACCATGGGCCCCAAGAAAGCTTCTAGTGCCAACCCTACACCTCAAAGGGTAAGAATACCCATTGAAATGAAGAAAGAGATCATTGATAAGTATGAAAGTGGAGTACGTATCACCGACCTGGTCAGGTTGTACAAGAAACCAAAATCAACCATCGCTTCTATTGTGGGCAAGAAAACGGCAATCAAGGAAGCTGTTGTTGCCAAAGGTTTAACTGTGTTTTCGAAACAAAGATCGCAAGTGATGGAAGATGTTGAGAGACTCTTATTGGTGTGGATAAATGAAAAACAGCTAGCAGGAGATAGCGTCTCTCAAGCGATCATATGTGAAAAGGCTAGGAAGTTGCATGACGATTTAATTAAAAAAATGCCTGCAACTAGTGATGATGTGAGTGAATTTAAGGCCAGCAAAGGTTGGTTTGAGAGATTTAAGAAGCGTAGTGGCATCCATAGTGTGATACGGCATGGTGAGGCTGCCAGTTCGGACCACAAAGCGGCTGAAAAATATGTGCATGAATTCAAGGAGTACATAGAAACTGAAGGACTGGAACCTGAACAAGTGTTTAATTGTGATGAAACAGGCCTGTTCTGGAAGAAAATGCCAAGCAGGACCTACATTACTCAGGAGGAAAAGGCACTCCCAGGACATAAGCCTATGAAAGACAGGCTTACTTTGTTGATGTGTGCCAATGCTAGTGGTGATTGCAAAGTTAAGCCTTTATTAGTGTATCACTCTGAAACTCCCAGAGCGTTCAGGCAAAAGAATGTCCTCAAGGATAATTTGTGTGTGCTGTGGAGGGCAAACAGTAAGGCATGGGTCACTAGGGAATTTTTCTATAACTGGTTACACCATGCATTTGCCCCCAATGTGAAAGATTACCTAACTGAAAAGAAATTAGACCTTAAGTGCCTCCTGGTGTTAGACAATGCCCCTGGTCATCCTACAGACGTGGCAGAGCGACTTTATGGGGACATGAGCTTCATTAAGGTGAAGTTTTTGCCTCCTAATACCACTCCTCTCCTGCAGTCCATGGACCAGCAGGTCATTTCCAACTTCAAGAAACTGTACACAAAAGCTCTGTTTCAAAAGTGCTTTGAAGTGACCACAGACACTCGATTGACTCTAAAAGAGTTTTGGAAGGATCACTTTAATATCCTCAATTGTGTAAACCTTATAGGTAAGGCTTGGGAGGGAGTGACTAAGAGAACCTTGAACTCTGCTTGGAAGAAACTGTGGCCAGAATGTGTAGACAAAAGGGATTTTGAAGGGTTTGAGGCTAACCCTGAGAGGAGTAGTATACCAGTTGAGGAATCAATTGTGGAATTGGGGAAGTCCTTGGGGTTGGAGGTTAGTGGGGAGGATGTGGAAGAGTTGGTGGAGGAGGACAATGAAGAACTAACCACTGATGAGCTGATAGATCAACTTCAAGAGCAAGAGGCCAGACCTGGGGAAACTGGTTCAATGGAGGGGAGAGAGAAATTGAAGGAATTGCCTACTTCAAAGATTAAGGAAATGTGTGCAAAATGGCTTGAAGTGCAAACCTTTTTTGATGAAAATCACCCTCACACAGCTATTGCAAGCCGTGCTGGTGACTGTTACAATGACACTGTTGTGAACCACTTTAGACAAATCATAAAGGAACGAGAGGTACAGGCCACTATGGACAGATATGTTGTGCGAAAGAAGTCCAGTGACTCTGAAGCTGGTCCTAGTGGCATTAAAAGAAGAAGGGAAGTAACCCCAGAAAAGGACTTGCTACCTCAAGTCCTAATGGAAGGGGATTCCCCTTCTAAACACTAACACTCTCTCTCCCCTCCTCCCATCCCATCAATCATCACCAGATCTTCAATAAAAGTAAGTGTCATGTAATTGTGCATGCCTTTTTCAGTTTGTGTGTACTAAAATTAACATTTTTTTGTGGTAAAAAAAATTTTTTTTCATACTTTTGGGTGTCTTGCACGGATTAATTTTATTTCCATTATTTCTTATGGGGAAAATTAATTCGCATAGCGAACATTTCGCATAACGACCAGCCCTCTTGCACGGATTAAGTTCGCTATGCGGGGGTCCACTGTATATGTATATGTATATGTATATATATATATATATATATATATATATATATATATATATATATATATATATATAAATATATAAATATATATATAAATATATAAATACAGTGGACCCCCGGTTAACGATATTTTTTCACTCCAGAAGTATGTTCAGGTGCCAGTACTGACCGAATTTGTTCCCATAAGGAATATTGTGAAGTAGATTAGTCCATTTCAGACCCCCAAACATACACGTACAAACGCACTTACATAAATACACTTACATAATTGTTCGCATTCGGAGGTAATCGTTATGCGGGGGTCCACTGTATATATATTATATATATATATATATATATATATTATATATATATATATATATATATATATATATATATATATATATATATATATATACACACAGTGGAACCTCTACTTGCGAGCATATCCACATGTGAGTTTTTCCAAACATGAGTAGCTGACTGGTCGATTTTTTGCTTCCATACGCGAGCAAAATTTCCATAAGTGAGCAGGCCTCAAGGGAGGTTCCTTGACGCTGGTGAGGGGCTCTTGCCCTTGATCTAAGGAATTGGATCTCATTTGTTTGTTCGAATATCTTATTAAAATTTGGGTAATGTATAATGGAAAGATGCTTCTTAACGTACACCAAAAATGAAAGAATTTTTTTTTTTTTATTATCACACTGGCCGATTCCCACCAAGGCAGGGTGGCCCGAAAAAGAAAAGCTTTCACCATCATTCACTCCATCACTGTCTTGCCAGAAGAGTGCTTTACACTACAGTTTTTAAACTGCAACATTAATACCCCTCCTTCAGAGTGCAGGCACTGTACTTCCCATCTCCAGGACTCTAAGTCTGGCCTGCCGGTTTCCTGAACCCCTTCATAAATGTCACTTCGCTCACACTCCAACAGCACATCAAGTATTAAAAACCATTTGTCTCCATTCACTCCTATCAAACACGCTCACGCATGCCTGCTGGAAGTCCAAACCCCTCGCACACAAAACCTCCTTTACCCCCTCCCTCCAACCTTTCCTAGGCCAACCCCTACCCCGCCTTCCTTCCACTACAGACTGATACACTCTTGAAGTCATTCTGTTTCGCTCCATTCTCTCTACATGTCCGAACCACCTCAACAACCCTTCCTCAGCCCTCTGGACAACAGTTTTGGTAATCCTGCACCTCCTCCTAACTTCCAAACTACGAATTCTCTGCATTATATTCACACCACACATTGCCCTCAGACATGACATCTCCACTGCCTCCAGCCTTCTCTTCGCTGCAACATTCATCACCCATGCTTCACACCCATATAAGAGTGTTGGTAAAACTATACATACTCTCATACATTCCCCTCTTTGCCTCCAAGGACAAAGTTCTTTGTCTCCACAGACTCCTAAGTGCACCACTCACCCTTTTTCCCTCATCAATTCTATGATTCACCTCATCTTTCATAGACCCATCCGCTGACACGTCCACTCCCAAATATCTGAATACATTCACCTCCTCCATACCCTCTCCCTCCAATCTGATATCCAATCTTTCATCACCTAATCTTTTTGTTATCCTCATAACCTTACTCTTTCCTGTATTCACTTTCAATTTTCTTCTTTTGCATACCCTACCAAATTCATTCACCAATCTCTGCAACTTCTCTTCAGAATCTCCAAAGAGCACAGTGTCATCAGCAAAGAGCAACTGTGACAACTCCCACTTTATGTGTGATTCTTTATCTTTTAACTCCACACCTCTTGCCAAGACCCTCGCATTTACTTCTCTTACAACCCCATCTATAAATATATTAAACAACCACGGTGACATCACACATCCTTGTCTAAGGATTACTTTTACTGGGAAATAATTTCCCTCTTTCCTACATACTCTAACTTGAGCCTCACTATCCTCGTAAAAACTCTTCACTGCTTTCAGTAACCTACCTCCTACACCATACACCTGCAACATCTGCCACATTGCCCCCCTATCCACCCTGTCATACGCCTTTTCCAAATCCATAAATGCCACAAAGACCTCTTTAGCCTTATCTAAATACTGTTCACTTATGTGTTTCACTGTAAACACCTGGTCCACACACCCCCTACCTTTCCTAAAGCCTCCTTGTTCATCTGCTATCCTATTCTCCGTCTTACTCTTAATTCTTTCAATAATAACTCTACCATACACTTTACCAGGTACACTCAACAAACTTATCCCCCTATAATTTTTCCACTCTCTTTTGTCCCCTTTGCCTTTATACAAAGGAACTATGCATGCTCTCTGCCAATCCCTAGGTACCTTACCCTCTTCCATACATTTATTAAATAATTGCACCAACCACTTCAAAACTATATCCCCACCTGCTTTTAACATTCCTATCTTTATCCCATCAATCCCGGCTGCCTTGCCCCCTTTCATTTTACCTACTGCCTCACGAACTTCCCCCACACTCACAACTGGCTCTTCCTCACTCCTACAAGATGTTATTCCTCCTTGCCCTATACACGAAATCACAGCTTCCCTATCTTCATCAACATTTAACAATTCCTCAAAATATTCCCTCCATCTTCCCAATACCTCTAACTCTCCATTTAATAACTCTCCTCTCCTATTTTTAACTGACAAATCCATTTGTTCTCTAGGCTTCCTTAACTTGTTAATCTCACTCCAAAACTTTTTCTTATTTTCAACAAAATTTGTTGATAACATCTCACCCACTCTCTTATTTGCTCTCTTTTTACATTGCTTCACCACTCTCTTAACCTCTCTCTTTTTCTCCATTTACTCTTCCCTCCTTGCATCACTTCTACTTTGTAAAAACTTCTCATATGCTAACTTTTTCTCCCTTACTAGTCTCTTTACATCATCATTCCACCAATCGCTCCTCTTCCCTCCTGCACCCACCTTCCTGTAACCACAGACTCTGCTGAACACTCCAACACTACATTTTTAAACCTACCCCATACCACTTCGACCCCATTGCCTATGCTCTCATTAGCCCATCTATCCTCCAATAGCTGTTTATATCTTACCCTAACTGCCTCCTCTTTTAGTTTATAAACCTTCACCTCTCTCTTCCCTGATGCTTCTATTCTCCTTGTATCCCATCTACCTTTTACTCTCAGTGTAGCTACAACTAAAAAGTGATCTGATATATTTGTGGCCTCTCTATAAACATGTACATCCTGAAGTCTACTCAACAGTCTTTTATCTACCAATACATAATCCAACAAACTACTGTCATTTCGCCCTACATCATATTTTGTATACTTATTTATCCTCTTTTTCTTAAAATATGTATTACCTATAACTAAACCCCTTTCTATACAAAGTTGAATCAAAGGGCTCCCATTATCATTTACACCTGGCACCCCAAACTTACCTACCACACCCTCTCTAAAAGCTTCTCCTACTTTAGCATTCAGGTCCCCTACCACAATTACTCTCTCACTTGGTTCAAAGGCTCCTATACATTCACTTAACATCTCCCAAAATCTCTCTCTCTCCTGAAAGAAATTGGACCATAAATGATGGAGTTCACTTCTTAGCATTTAGCCTCCCCTTAGTGGTATTTTTGCATGGCTTTTATGGTTGTATTCTCATTTTTTTTTTTTTTGGTCTCATTTGATAGAATGGAAGATATATCGGTTTCATGACGAAAAGTACCTCGAAACTGAGCTCAAAGTAGGAGAAATGTTTGATTCTTTGGCGATGTTAAGAGTAAACAAATGACATCACTGTCCATTCCAATATGCAGTCGTGAGTGGGTTGACATTATTTATACAATTATTACAATAATGTAGTACTCTGCATAACAGTAAATATTCTATTTTTTGTGTGAATAACAATTACAAATTATTTATATTGTAATAATAATAATAATAATAATATGTATAATAATATAGTATAATAATATAATATGTATAATAATACATGTATAATAAAATGTACTCTAGAATAATAATTATAATATGCCGGGAACAATGGGCTAATAACCCCTTTTCCTGTAATAATTACTAAAAAGAATAAAAAGAAAATTGTCAAAGTGGGAAGTCTGAATGTGCGTGGATGTTGTGCAGATAAGAAAGAGATGATTGTGGATGTTATGAATGAGAAGAAGCTGGATGTCCTGTCTTTAAGTGAAACAAAGCTGAAGGGGGTGGGAGAGTTTCAGTGGAGAGAAATAAATGGGATTAGGTCAGGGGTTTCAAATAGTTAGAGCTAAAGAAGGAGTAGCAATAATGTTGAAGGATAAGCTATGGCAGGAAAAGAGGGAGTATAAATGTATTAATTTAGGGATTATGTGGAGTAAAATAAAGGTTGGATATGATAAGTGGGTTATAGTAAGCGCATATGCACCTGGAGAAGAGAGAAGTGTAGAGGAGAGAGATCTTGGGAAATGTTGAGTGAATGCATGGGGAGTTTTGAACCAAGTGTGAGAGTACTTGTGGTTGGGGATTTCAATGCTAAAGTGGGTAAAAATGTTGTGGAGGGAGTAGTAGGTAAATTTGGGGTATCAGGGTTAAATGAAAATGGGGAGCCTTTAACCCTTTGACTGTTTCAGGCCCCTCTCTGAAACTGTCATTCTATGTCGCTCAATTTTTGAAAAAAAAAAAATTATTTTTTCTTATGAAATGATAGAGAATCTTTTCCCGATGGTAATGACACCAAAAGTTCGAAATTTGGTCGAAAACTCGTGGAATTATGCTCCCGCGAAGTTAGCGGTCTCGGCGACATATGCATATCGGCGATTTCGCCGACTTTGAGCCCAATTTTCAGCCAATTCCATTGTTCCAGTTGACCAAACTCATAGCTATTTCTTTAGAACTCCATTTTATCTATCAGCTGAGTACAAGAAACCTCCCATTTACTAATTTGGACTACCCAATATGGTGGTCAGAAATTGGCAATTTGGCCAATTTCACGCAAAATAAAAAAGATGCCAATTTCAAAATAGGGTCCAGAATAAACAAGGTAGACATTCGTGGCACTAAAATAACATATGCTCTGTTCATTAGTCACATCTCTAGGCCCCTCTTATATTATTATTGCTTTCTATTTTGATTTTTTATTCATACAAAAAAATAGAAAATTTACTGTTATGCAGACGACTGCATTATTGTAAAAATGGTATAAATAATATCAGTGCACTAGTGAAAGAATATTAGACTCCCCAGTTGACGTGTATTGGACGTGTGGTGTGATTTATTTACTCTTGAACATTGGTAAAAATCGAACATTTCCGCTACTTTGAGCTCAGTTTCAAGGTCGTTTTCATCGTAAAAGTAATGAAAATCATCCCTATTTCTGTAAAATGTTTTCCATTTTATCACCTAAGACCATGAAAACGCGAATACAACGATAAATACTATACGAAAATACACCTCAAAGTCGGCGTTTTATTCCAAAAAAACGATCAGAGTTTTTTTTTTTCTCATTACGCAATGTGTGCTGCAGGATTTTTTTTATGTGGTGCACACTGACCACACAGACCCATTCTCTCACATGTGGCCCTACCAGCTTTCTCCCACTTGATTTGAAGCCGCTAGAATTATTGAGTATATATACGTCAGAAACATTGGCTCGTAAGACGTATTTATACGTCGAAAACAGTCAAAGGGTTAAATGAGCTATGTGAAGAAAGTGGTTTGGTAATAAGTAATACATATTTTATGAAAAAGAGGATAAATAAATATACAGGGTATGATATAGCATGTAATGAAAGTAGTTTGCTAGATTATGTATTGGCAGATAAAAGGTTGATGGGTAGGCTCCAGGATGTACATGTTTATAGAGGGGCAAGTGATATATTGGATCATTTTTTAGTTGTAGCTACAGTTAGAGTAAGAGAGAGATGGGAAAAGAGAAAAATGGCAACAACAAGTAAGAGGTGAAAGTGTATAAACCAAGGGAGGAGGAAGTTTCGGTTAGATATAAGCAACTATTGGCAGAAAGGTGGGCTGGTGCAAGTATGAGTTGTGGGGGGGGTTGAAGAGGGTTGGAATAGTTTTAAAAATGCAGTATTAGAATGTGGGGCAGAAGTTTGTGGCTATAGGAGGGTGGGTGCAGGAGGAAAGAGGAGTGATTGGTGGAATGATGAAGTAAAGGGTGTGATAAAAGAGAAAAAGGTAGCTTATAAGAGTTTTTTACAAAGCAGAAGTGTTATAAGAAGTGTAGAGTATATGGAGAGTAAAAGAAAGGTGAAGAGAGTGGTGAGAGAGTGCAAAAGGAGAGCAGATGATAGAGTGGGAGAGGCACTGTCAAGAAATTTTAATGAAAATAAGAAAAAATTTTGGAGTTAAACAAGTTAAGAAAGCCTAGGAAACGAATAGTTGTGTCAGTTAAAAACAGAGTAGGGGAGTTAGTAGATGGGGAGAGGGAGGTATTGGGTAGATGGCGGGAATATTTTGAGGAACCTTTAAATGTCAAAGAAGAAAGGGAGGCGGTAATTTCATGCATTGGCCAGGGAGGTATACCATCTTTTAGGAGTGAAGAAGAACAGGATGTGAGTGTGGGGAAGGTGCATGAGGCATTATGTAGAATGAAAGGGGGTAAAGCAGCTGGAACTGATGGGATCATGACAGAAATGTTAACCCTTTCAGGGTCCAAGGCCAAAATCTGAAGTGGTGCCCCAGTGTCCAAGAATTTTCCAAAAAAAGAATTAGTTATTTTTTCTTATGAAATGGTAGAGAATCTTTTTGTGAAGGTAATAAAACAAAAAGTACGAAATTTGATGGAAAATTGACGAAATTATGCTCTCGCAAATTTTGATGTGTCAGCGATATTTACGAAGTGTCAGCGATATTTACGAATCTGCGATTTTGCCGACTTTGACTCCCATTTTAGGCCAATTATATTATTCCAGTCAACCAAATTCTTAGCTATTTCACTAGTATTACTTCTATTCTATCGACTGAGCACAAGAAATCGCCAGGGCAACTGTTTCAACTACAAAATAAAGTGATCGGAAATTGGTAATTTGGCCAATTTAACACAAAGTTCAAAATATTCCAATTTCAAAATAGGGTCCAGAATAAACAATGTAGGTATTCCTGGCACTAAACTAACATTTCCCCTGTTCATTAGTTACGTTTTGAGGCTTTACAAATAAATTTCATTTTGAGTTTTTATTCATATAATGAATTTTTATTCACACCAAAAAATAGAAGATTTACTCTTATGCAATATTGTAATAATTGTATAATTATCATCACCACATTTGTGAATGTATATTAGACCCACCAGCTGGCGTGTATTAGACATGTAAGGTCATTTGTTTACTCTTGAACATCGGCAAAAATTTAACATTTCTGCTACTTTGAGCTCAGTTTCAAGCCATTTCCAGTGCTAAAACCAATCAAAATCATCTCCATTTCTGTAATATGTCTTCCATTCTATCAAATGAGACCAAGAAATCACAAATACAACTATAAAAAACATACGAAAAAACACTGCAAAATCGCTGTTTTAATCGAAAATCACGGTCTAAGTTTTTTTTTCTCTCATTATACACAGTGTGCTGCAGGATTTGTTTTATGTGGTGCACACATACCACAGATGTATTCTCTCATATCTAGGCCCAAATTTACCACTCACAGTTTATCAGAGTGAGCTGAGCTCATGGCGTAGATCTACAGTTTGGACCACGAACGTAAAGCCGTAGATCTACGGGACGGACCCCTGAAAGGGTTAAAAGCAGGGGAGAATATAGTGTTAGAGTGGTTGGTATTTTTGTTTAATAAATGTATGAAAGAGGGGAAGGTACCTAGGGATTGGCAGAGAGCATGTATAATTCCTTTATATAAAGGGAAGGGGGACAAAAGAAATTGTAAAAGTTATAGAGGAATTAGTTTACCGAGTATACCAGGAAAAGTGTATGGTAGGGTTATTATTGAAAGAATTAGAGGTAAGACAGAATGTAGGATTGCAGATGAGCAAGTAGGTTTTAGAGTGGGTAGGGGATGTGTAGATCATGTGTTTACATTGAAGCATATATGTGAACAGTATTTAGATAAAGGTAGGAAAGTTTTCATTGCATTTATGAATTTAGAAAAGGCATATGATAGACTAACAAAAAAAAGGCACAATACAGTGACTGGAACAATGCACAAATAACCCGCACATAGAAGAGAGGAGCTTACGACGACGTTTCGGTCCGACTTGGACCATTTATAAAGTAACACTAACCAGAAGTGGAGCAGGACGGCTATATATAGGCAGGAAGAAGAAGAAGAGGAGGAGGAGGAGGAGGAAGTGGGCGTGGTGGTGGGTGGTGGTGGTGGTGGTGGTGGTGGTGGTGGTGGGTGGGGGTGGGTGGTGGTGGTGGGTGGTGGTAGTGGGGGGTGGTGGTGGGTGGGGGTGGGTGGTGGTCGTGGGTGGTGGTGGTGGGTGGGTGGTGGTGGTGGTGGGTGGTGGGTGGGTGGTGGTGGTGGGTGGGTGGTGTTGGTGGGTGGGGGGTGGGTGGGTGGTGGTGGTGGGTTGGTGGTGGTTGGTTGGTGGTGGTGGTGGGTTGGTGGTGGTGGTGGCAGGTGGTGGTGGGTGGTGGTGGTGGGTGGTTGTGGTGGGGGGTGGTGGTGGGGGGGTGGTGGTGGGGGGTGGTGGTGGTTGGTGGTGGGTGGCAGTGGTGGGTGGTGGTGGTGGTGGGTGGTGGGTGGTGGTGGGTGGTGGTGGGTGGTGGTGGGTGGTGGTGGTGGGTGGTGGTGGTGGTGGATGCTGTGGTGGTAGGAGCTGGTGGTGGTGGGTGTTGGTGGTGGCGGGTGTTGATGGTGGTGGGAGCTGTTGGTGGTGGTGGGAGCTGTTGGTGGTGGTGGGAACTGGTGGTGGTAGTGGGTGTTGGTGGTGGTAGTGGGTGTTGGTGGTCGTGGGTGTTGGTGGTGGTGGGTGTTGGTGGGTGGTGGGTGTTGGTGGATGGTGGTGGTGGTGGTGGTGGTGGTGGTGGATGGTGGTGGTGGTGGATGGTGGTGGATGGTGGTGGTGGTGGATGGTGGTGGTGGTGGGTGGTGGTGGTGGATGGTGGTGGTGGTGGTGGGTGGTGGTGGATGGTGGTGGTGGTGGTGGGGAACTAAGGAGGAGGAGCCAGTCAAATACAAAGAAAGGGGAGCACTGCAAGGGAGCTAGGTGCCCACAGAGGGAGAGCAAGTGCACAGAGGTGGGTGAAAGGGGAAGTGGTGAAATAATTAATGAAGGAACAAACATGAGACAGAAGAAAGACAACCCAGTGGAGAAAAAGGAAAGAGGAAAGGGGAAGAGGGAGAAGAAGAAAAAGAAAAAGAAAAAATGAGGAATCAGGTTAAGTCACAGGTGTTCTGAAGTTTGGAGCATTTTACAATGTAGTGGGAGAGGAAGGCATCTACAGAGACGAAGCCAGGACTAAGATTCATACAAGGAAAGTTGTGTATTAGAGAGGATTCAACTAGACGACGACTGTTAGAGTTGGAAGTAGGGAAGACAGTTTTAGCAGAAGACCAGTCAATAGGATGGCTATGATCTCTGACGTGACAGAAAACCTATGCACAGTGGCATGTACATTCACTACTTTTCCTGTCATGCTTCCTCTGTCAAGAAAAGTGTTCTTATCTCCCTCTTTTTCCGTGCCCTCCGCATCTGTGATCCTCAGTTCCTTCCAGCAGAAATTTCCACTCTTCATAATTCGTTTTCCCGTCTTGGCTACCCTTCCCATTTCATAGACTCTGCCCTCTCACGTGCTAAATGTAATTTCTTCTCTCCCAAACTCTCTACTCCTGGGAATTCTTCTGTCCTCTGCCTTCCCTACATTTCTGGTCTTCCTAATCTCAACAATTCTCTCCGTCCCTTAGACATCACGCTTACTTTCTGCCAGACTAACACTCTTTGCACTAATCTTGTTCATACCTCTCCTCCCTCTACAGATGTTCCTGGTGTCTACTCTATTTCTTGTTCCTCCTGTCCTCTTCAATACTTTGGAGAAACTGGTCGATCTCTTTCTGACCGACTTAGGGAGCACAAAAATAGTGTTAGGCTTGCCGACACTAATAATGCTCTTTTCTGTCATGTCAGAGATCATAGCCATCCTATTGACTGGTCTTCTGCTAAAACTGTCTTCCCTACTTCCAACTCTAACAGTCGTCATCTAGTTGAATCCTCTCTAATACACAACTTTCCTTGTATGAATCTTAGTCGTGGCTTCGTCTCTGTAGATGCCTTCCTCTCCCACTACATTGTAAAATGCTCCAAACTTCAAAACATCCGTGACTTAATCTGATTCCTCATTTTTTCTTTTTCTTTTTCTTCTTCTCCCTCTTCCCCTTTCCTCTTTCCTTTTTCTCCACTGGGTTGTCTTTCTTCTGTCTCATGTTTGTTCCTTCATTATTTATTTCACCACTTCCCCTTTCACCCACCTCTGTGCATTTGTTCTTCCTCTGTGGGCACCTAGCTCCCTTGCAGTGCTCCCCTTTCTTTGTATTTCACTGGCTCCTCCTCCTTTTTCCCCACTACTACTACTACCACTACTACTACTACTACTACTAACTCCACCACTACCTCTTCCTGCCTATATATAGCTGTCCTGCTCCACTTCTGGTTAGTGTGACTTTGTAAATGGTCCAAGTTGGACCGAAACGTCGTCGTAAGCTCCTCTCTTCTATGTGCGGGTTATTTGTATATGATAGAGTGGATAGGGGGAGCAATGTGGCAGATGTTGCAAGTATGTGGAATAGGTGGTAAGTTACTAAATGCTGTAAAGAGCTTTTATGAGGATAGTGAGGCTCAGGTTAGGGTGTGTAGAAGAGAGGGAGACTACTTCCCAGTAAAAGTAGGTCTTAGACAAGAATGTGTTATGTCACCATGGTTGTTTAATATATTTATTGATGGGGTTGTAAAAGTAGTAAATGCTAGGGTGTTCGTGAGAGGGATGGGATTAAATTATGGGGAATCAAATACAAAATGGGAATTGACAGTTACATTTTGCTGATCATACTGTGCTTATGAGAGATTCTAAAGAAAAGTTGCAAAGGTTAGTGGACGAGTTTGGTTGAGTGTGTAAAGGTAGAAAGTTGAAAGTGAACATAGATAAGAGTAAGATGATGAGGGTATCAAATGATTTAGATAAAGAAAAATTGGATATCAAATTGGAGAGGAGGAATATGGAAGCAGTGAATGTTTTCAGATATGTGGGAGTTAACATGTCAGCGGATGGATTTATGAAGGATGAGGTTAATCATACAACTGATGAAGGAAAAAAGGTGAGTGATGTGTTGAAGTATACGTGGAGACAAAAAAACGTTATCTATGGAGGCAAAGAAGGGAATGTATGAAAGTATAGTGGTACCAACACTCTTATATGGGTGTGAAGCTTGGGTTGTAAATGCTGCAGTGAGGAGGTGGTTGGAGGCAGTGGAGATGTCCTGTCTAAGGGCAATGTGTGGTGTAAATATCATGCAGAAAATTCAATGTGTGAAAATTAGGAGGTGTGGAGTTAATAAAAGTAGTATTAGTCAGAGGGCTGAAGAGGGGTTGCTGAGGTGGTTTGGTCATTTAGAGAGAATGGATCAAAACAGAATGACATGGAGAGCATTTAAATCTGTAGGGGAAGGAAGGCGGGGTAGGGGTCGTCCTTGAAAAGGCTGGAGGAAGGGGGTAAAGGTTTTGTGGGCGAGGGGCTTGGACTTCCAGCAAGCGTGCATGAGCATGTTAGATAAGAGTGAATGGAGACAAATGGCATTTGGGACCTGACGAGCTGTTGGAGTGTGAGCAGGGTAATATTTAGTGAAGGGATTCAGGGTAACCGGTTATTTTTATATAGCCGGACTTGAGTCTTGGAAATGGGAAGTACAATGCCTGCACTTTAACCCTTAAACTTCTACTTTCTTTTACATACTTTCAAATGTTGAAAAAACGTATACAGTGGACCCCCGCATAACGATTACCTCCGAATGCGACCAATTATGTAAGTGTATTTATGTAAGTGCGTTTGTACATGTATGTTTTGGGGTCTGAAATGGACTAATCTACTTCACAATATTCCTTATGGGAACAAATTCGGTCAGTACTGGCACCTGAACATACTTCTGGAGTGAAAAAATATCGTTAACCGGGGGTCCACTGTATATACATTTGGACCGTTTACGAGTTAAAGGAGGGGTTTGGGATATTGGAAGTTTGGAGAGATATGTTGTGTATCTTTATACGTACAGTGGACCCCCGCATACCGATGGCACCACATAACGATTAATCCGCATACCTCTTGCTTTAATCGCAAAAATTTTGCCTCGCATACCGCTTAAAAACCCGCTCACCGATTTTCGTCCGAGACGCGTCCAATGTGCGCCCTCAGCCAGCCTCACATGTGCCGCCCGTGCCATTGTTTACCAGCCAGCCTCCGCGGTAACATCCAAGCATACAATCGGAATATTTCGTATTATTACAGTGTTTTCGGTGCTGTTTCTGGAAAATAAGTGACCATGGGCCCCAAGGAAGCTTCTAGTGCCAACCCTACACCAATAAGGGTGAGAATTCCAATAGAAATGAAGAAAGAGATCATTGATAAGTATGAAAGTGGAGTGCGTATCGCCGACCTGGTCAGGTTGTACAAGAAACCCCAATCAACCATCGCTACTATTGTGGGCACCAGAAAGGCAATCAAGGAAGCTGTTCTTGCCAAAGATTTAACTGTGTTTTCGAAACAAAGATCGCAAGTGATGGAAGATGTTGAGAGACTCTTATTGGTGTGGATAAATGAAAAACAGCTAGCAGGAGATAGCGTCTCTCAAGCGATCATAAGCGAAAAGGCTAGGAAGTTGCATGAGGATTTAATTAAAAAAATGCCTGCAACTAGTGCTGATGTGAGTGAATTTAAGGCCAGCAAAGGTTGGTTTGAGAGATTTAAGAAGCGTAGTGGCATACATAGTGTGATAAGGCATGGTGAGGCTGCCAGTTCGGACCACAAAGTGGCTGAAAAATATGTGCAGGAATTCAAGGAGTACATAGAGACTGAAGGAATGAAACCTGAACAAGTGTTAAATTGTGATGAAACAGGCCTGTTTTGGAAGAAAATGCCAAGCAGGACCTACATTACTCAGGAGGAAAAGGCACTCCCAGGACATAAGCCTATGAAAGACAGGCTTACTTTGTTGATGTGTTCCAATGCTACTGGTGATTGCAAAGTTAAGCCTTTATTAGTGTATCACTCTGAAACTCCCAGACCGTTCAGGCAAAAGAATGTCCTCAAGGAGAATGTGTGTGTGCTGTGGAGGGCAAACAGTAAGGCTTGGGTCACTAGAGACTTTTTCTATGACTGGTTACACCATGCATTTGCCCCCAATGTGAAAGATTACCTAACTGAAAAGAAATTAGAACTTAAGTGCCTCCTGGTGTTAGACAATGCCCCTGGTCATCCTACAGACGTGGCAGAGCGACTTTATGGGGACATGAAATTCATTAAGGTGAAGTTTTTGCCTCCTAATACCACTCCTCTCCTGCAGCCCATGGACCAGCAGGTTATTGCAAACTTCAAAAAACTGTACACAAAAGCTCTGTTTGAAAGGTGCTTTGTAGTGACCTCAGAAACTCAACTGACTCTAAGAGAGTTTTGGAGAGAGCACTTTAATATCCTCAATTGTGTAAACCTTATAGGTAAGGCTTGGGAGGGAGTGACTAAGAAGACCTTGAACTCTGCTTGGAAGAAACTGTGGCCAGAATGTGTAGACAAAAGGGATTTTGAAGGGTTTGAGGCTAACCCTGAGAGGATTATGCCAGTTGAGGAATCCATTGTGGCATTGGGAAAGTCCTTGGGGTTGGAGGTTAGTGGGGAGGATGTGGAAGAGTTGGTGGAGGAGGACAATGAAGAACTAACCACTGATGAGCTGATAGATCAACTTCAAGAGCAAGAGGCCAGACCTGAGAAAACTGGTTCAGAGGAGGGGAGAGAGAAATTGAAGAAGTTGCCTACTACAAAGATTAAGGAAATCTGTGCAATGTGGCTGAAAGTGCAAACCTTTATGGATGAGTATCACCCTCACACAGCTATTGCAAGCCGTGCTGGTGATTATTACACTGACAATGTTGTGAAACACTTTAGGGAAGTCATAAAGGAACGAGAGGTACAGGCCACTATGGAGAGATATGTTGTGCGAAAGAAGTCCAGTGACTCTGAAGCTGGTCCTAGTGGCATTAAAAGAAGAAGGGAAGTAACCCCAGAAAAGGACTCGACACCTCAAGTCTTAATGGAAGGGGATTCCCCTTCTAAACACTAACACTCTCTCTCCCCTCCTCCCATCCCATCAATCATCACCAGATCTTCAATAAAAGTAAGTGTCATGTAAGTGTGCATGCCTTTTTCAGTTTGTGTGTATTAAAATTAACATTTCATGTGGTAAAAAATTTTTTTTTTTTCATACTTTTGGGTGTCTTGCACGGATTAATTTGATTTCCATTATTTCTTATGGGGAAAATTCATTCGCATACCGATTATTTCGCATAACAATGACCCCTCTTGCACGGATTAAAATCGGTATGCGGGGGTCCACTGTATTTAGTACAATTTACGACGTTTTCATGTATTTTATGATTGTTCATGGTTCGACAAGCTAAGGAAGCAGTATTGTATTATATTTCCCTACAATATATTGGGGCACCAAACATTTGCGATTTTTCAACATTCGCGAGGCTCTTGATCCCCTAACCCTCGTGAATGTTGAGGGAGACCTGTATATATATATAAATTTTGGCACACTGTCTATCCATTAAAAGCTACACCATCAAGAAAATTCATCAATAATGATTGTGAATATATGAGGAACATGGCCAGGTTATACACAGTCATACATTAGTGTGGCCAGGTCATACATGGTCATACATTAGTGTGGCCAGGTTATAAATTAGTGTGGTCAGGTCATACATCAGTTTGGCCAGATCATATATGGTTATACATCAGTTTGGCCAGGTCATACATGGCCATAAATTAGTGTGGTCAGGTCATACATTAGTTTGGCAAAGTTATAGTGTCATACATTAGTTTATTAAGAACATAAGAATGGAGGAACATTGCAGCAGGCCTACTGGCCCAAACTAGGTAGGTCATACATGATCTTACACAGTCTGGCCTGACACTCCTGGTTATCACAACACAAGCAAAAAACAAGAATCCTCCAACAAATGACAAAAACCGATAAACTTAAAAATTAAAACAATCAAAGCATCCTCAACTAGTATATACCAATAAGAATAACAAAATTTAACGACATCTATATTCATGAAGTTACATGTAAAAAAAAAAAAAGCTTCCACTGTAGTGTTTTCTCCAATTTTTTCCCCACTGATGCTTGTTTGGTACTCAAAGTTTCTGAGAGTGCAACTCCCCAGGGCTACAATACTGCACAGGTAAAGTACATACAGTAAGTCCTCAACTTACATTGAGAATCTTCTGTATATCATTACTGTGTATATCATCATTATTATACACAATACAGAAGGTACCCAATGTGTTCGTAAATTGAGGACTTCCTGTACAACATAGCTAATTCTCCTTGTAAGGACTGGCCAGCTGGCATCTGCCTTTGTCAGATGTGCAGTTGGCTTTCTCTTTTATCGACCTCCTCTCCATTTTTTTTTTTTTTGACAAATGATCGAAAAAGTACATAAAAAATTGAATGGCATGTACTATGAAGGCTTTCCAAGTGTTGTTCAATTTTGGATGTGCTTTTTCAATTACATTTACGAAAAAATTGCAAAATACAGAGGAACTTAGCAAGACAGCTGAGTCAGTAAGCTCTCTGCAATTTATCTGAAAATGCAATTTAACAAATGCATATAACATTGAATAGCACATATTACAAAGGCCTTTTCACATGCTTTTATAGTTTAAGATGAACCTTTCAATTGGATTTACAAAATACAATTTCTCTATACAGGAGGACCCTCAAAAATTTCACTATACATGAAGGCCCCATATATTCAGCACACACTTTTCGGTGTTCCACATTTTCGCTGGCTTTCAACTGAGCCGTTGTTCATTACGCTCGGTACTTTTACCACCTTTCCCACATTTCCGCAACAGTTGCTTAAGGGAAGGGTAACTGGCACCATATTTTAAGGCAAGTATTGTATGTACTGTGTATATATTTTACTTTATGTTTTTTATGCCTAGTTACATGAAGCTGTATGTTGGAGACACATTTGATAAAAAGAAAATGAACTCTTTCCACCCACCGGCAATTTTTGCTTACAATACTGGGTCAGGAACCTACGAGCCGCACAAACAGGGCCCTCCTATACACAGGACTGTAACTAATAGAATCTACAGCATTCTCAGCTAATTCTGCATTTAATTAACCTGTTAATTCATGTTTCTCTCTGATCCTGTTTTTCTGAGGGAGTGAAGGGTGGGGAGAGAGCCTTCTGTTTTACCCTTCTTGCCACAACCACCTGCTCAGGCATGTCAGTGACTTTCTTTGTAATTAATATTTTATAACATGTAAGTCACACATTGTATACATGTATTATGAAAAGAAATAAAGAAATTAAATAAAATTAATTTTATAGTCTTCCATCAAGATAGGACTAGATAGACCTAATACCAGAATTTTTTTTTAAATGAAAATTTTTATATCCTTGCAAAGCTTACAATGTGTGGTTTGCATCCTACAAAATATTAATTACTAAAGCCACTAGAATGCCTCGGCATTTTGGTCAGACTAATCCTAATTCTTACTACTCTATATTGACACAGGTTATGGAGCAGTACATTTTAATATTCATTACTGAATATTGATATGAAAGTTAGGGAATTTTGAAAGTTGGCCGGAGTCACTAGGAACTGATCACTGTTTCATTAATGCAGTGTGAGTTTATGGTAATAACCTCTCAGTATTGGTCACCCAGGTCAGTGTGTCAGTGTTGACAACCCAGGTCAAGGTGCCAGTGACGACCACCCAGGTCAACCAACACAATTTATTCGTGTGGATTGCTTTCCATGTCCTTCACGTCTATCACAGCACTTAACTACATTAAATTCCATCTACCTTTCTCAGTCTATCCAGTTCTTGTTACAGGAACAGTCAATACACAAATAACCTGCACACAGAAGAGAGGAGCTTACAATGTTTCAGTCCGACTTGGACCATTTACAAAGTTATGCTGTGAATTTGTAAATGGTCCAAGTCGGACCGAAACATCATCGTAAGCTCCTCTCTTTTATGTGTGGGGTGTGTATTGTTCCAGTCACGGTATTGTGCCTTTTCTTGTTATAGTCATTTTAACCCTTAAACTGTCCAAACAGATTTACGTTCACATGCGTAGTGCTCCAAAAGCAGATCAACGGGTTTTTTACATTTTTCAATAACAAAAAAAAAAAGTAGATCAAGTTTTTTTTACACGTTTTCAAATGTAAAAAAAAAAAAATTTACATTTTTTTACATACTTTCAAATGTTGAAAAAACGTAGATCTACTTTTGGACAGTTTAAGGGTTAATGACCATCTTACATGGGATTTTTGCATCATTCTGTAAATACAGTTCTTATAAATCTCTTCTATATAATTTTTGTAAATACGAGTGAGAAAGTGCATCCAAAATTGAATAGCACACGATACTTGTCCAGTTTCCTCTTGAACACCTCTACACTTTTTGAGTTGCATTTGCAAAAAAAAATGTACTACATAGAATGGCTTTATAAGAGACCTTACACTATGTTCAAGTAATTTTTATTACTTCAAGTATTTTATACATATCTGCAGCACCATGTTGGTGATATTACTCTATGAGGATGTTTTATCTCGTGTTGCTGTTTCAACCAGTATGCTTCACTTCGTGTCTTCAACACTTCTGCCCAGTTTCCACAACCTGCCACTTCCTCGGGGGTCCAGTTATCGCCTACACATACTTTTGCTCTTATATGCTGCAGTTTCCCTGAGGTGGACCTCAAGAGAAGCATTCGTATTTTTCTACCTCCAGATGCAGCATCCTTGATGCTGCACCTGGGATGCAGCATCCTTGGCTGCTGCACCTGGGATGCAGCATCCTTGGCTGCTGCACTTGGGATGCAGCATCCTTGGCTGCTGCACTTGGGATGCAGCATCCTTGGCTGCTGCACTTGGGATGCAGCATCCTTGGCTGCTGCACTTGGGATGCAGCATCCTTGGCTGCTGCACTTGGGATGCAGCATCCTTGGCTGCTGCACTTGGGATGCAGCATCCTTGGCTGCTGCACTTGGGATGCAGCATCCTTTGCTGCACCTGGGATGCAGCATCCTTGGCTGCTGCCCCTGGGATGCAGCATCCTTGGCTGCTGCACCTGGGATGCAGCATCCTTGGCAGCTGCACCTGGGATGCAGCATCATTGGCTGCTGCACATGGGATGCAGCATCATTGGCTGCTGCACCTGGGATGCACCATCATTGGTTGCTGCACCTGGGATGCACCATCATTAGTTGCTGCACCTGGGATGCAGCATACTTGGCTTCTGCACCTGGGATGCACCATCACTGGTTGCTGCACCTGGGATGCAGCACCCTTGGCTGCTGCACCTGGGATGCAGCATCCTTGGCTTCTGCACCTGGGATGCAGCATCCTTGGCTGCTGCACCTGGGATGCAGCATCCTTGGCTGCTGCACCTGGGATGCAGCATCCTTGGCTTCTGCACCTGGGATGCAGCATCCTTGGCTGCTGCACCTGGGATGCAGCATCCTTGGCTGCTGCACCTGGGATGCAGCATCCTTGGCTGCTGCCCCTGGGATGCATCATTGGCTGCTGCACCTGGGATGCAGCATCATTGGTTGCTGCACCTGAGATGCAGCATCCTTGGCTGCTGCACCTGGGATGCAGCATCCATGGCTGCTGCACCTGGGATGCAGCATCCATGGCTTCTGCACCTGGGATGCAGCATCCTTGGCTGCTGCACCTGGGATGCAGCATCCTTGGCTTCTGCACCTGGGATGCAGCATCCTTGGCTTCTGCACCTGGGATGCAGCATCCTTGGCTGCTGCACCTGGGATGCAGCATCCTTGGCTGCTGCACCTGGGATGCAGCATCCTTGGCTGCTGCACCTGGGATGCAGCATCCTTGGCTGCTGCACCTGGGATGCAGCATCCTTGGCTGCTGCACCTGGGATGCAGCATCCTTGGCTGCTGCACCTGGGATGCAGCATCCTTGGCTGCTGCACCTGGGATGCAGCATCCTTGGCTGCTGCACCTGGGATGCAGCATCCTTGGCTGCTGCACCTGGGATGCAGCATCCTTGGCTGCTGCACCTGGGATGCAGCATCCTTGGCTGCTGCACCTGGGATGCAGCATCCTTGGCTGCTGCACCTGGGATGCAGCATCCTTGGCTGCTGCACCTGGGATGCAGCATCCTTGGCTGCTGCACCTGGGATGCAGCATCCTTGGCTGCTGCACCTGGGATGCAGCATCCTTGGCTGCTGCACCTGGGATGCAGCATCCTTGGCTGCTGCACCTGGGATGCAGCATCCTTGGCTGCTGCACCTGGGATGCACCATCCTTGACTGCTGCACCTGGGATGCAGCATCCTTGGCTTCAGCACCTGGGATGCAGCATCCTTGGCTGCTGCACCTGGGATGCAGCATCCATGGCTTCAGCACCTGGGATGCAGCATCCTTGGCTTCTGCACCTGGGATGCATCATTGGCTGCTGCACCTGGGATGCAGCATCATTGGCTGCTGCACCTGGGATGCATCATTGGCTGCTGCACCTGGGATGCAGCATCATTGGCTGCTGCACCTGGGATGCAGCATCATTGGCTGCTGCACCTGGGATGCAGCATCCTTGACTGCTGCACCTGCGATGTAACATCATTGGCTGCTGCACCTGAGATGCAGCATCCTTGGCTGCTGCACCTGCAATGTAGCATCATTGGCTGCTGCACCTGAGATGCAGCATCCTTGGCTGCAGTATCCTTGGCTGCATCCTTGGCTGATGCACCTGGGATGCAGCATCCTTGGCTGCTGCACCTGGGATGCAGCATCCTAGGCTGCTGCACTTGGGATGCAGCATCCTTGGCTTCTGCACCTGGGATGCAGCATCCTTGGCTGCTGCACCTGGGATGCAGCATCCTTGGCTGCTGCACCTGGGATGCAGCATCCTTGGCTTCTGCACCTGGGATGCAGCATCCTTGGCTGCTGCACCTGGGATGCAGCATCCTTGGCTGCTGCACCTGGGATGCAGCATCCTTGGCTGCTGCCCCTGGGATGCATCATTGGCTGCTGCACCTGGGATGCAGCATCATTGGTTGCTGCACCTGAGATGCAGCATGCTTGGCTGCTGCACCTGGGATGCAGCATCCATGGCTGCTGCACCTGGGATGCAGCATCCATGGCTTCTGCACCTGGGATGCAGCATCCTTGGCTGCTGCACCTGGGATGCAGCATCCTTGGCTTCTGCACCTGGGATGCAGCATCCTTGGCTTCTGCACCTGGGATGCAGCATCCTTGGCTGCTGCACCTGGGATGCAGCATCCTTGGCTGCTGCACCTGGGATGCAGCATCCTTGGCTGCTGCACCTGGGATGCAGCATCCTTGGCTGCTGCACCTGGGATGCAGCATCCTTGGCTGCTGCACCTGGGATGCAGCATCCTTGGCTGCTGCACCTGGGATGCAGCATCCTTGGCTGCTGCACCTGGGATGCAGCATCCTTGGCTGCTGCACCTGGGATGCAGCATCCTTGGCTGCTGCACCTGGGATGCAGCATCCTTGGCTGCTGCACCTGGGATGCAGCATCCTTGGCTGCTGCACCTGGGATGCAGCATCCTTGGCTGCTGCACCTGGGATGCAGCATCCTTGGCTGCTGCACCTGGGATGCAGCATCCTTGGCTGCTGCACCTGGGATGCAGCATCCTTGGCTGCTGCACCTGGGATGCACCATCCTTGACTGCTGCACCTGGGATGCAGCATCCTTGGCTTCAGCACCTGGGATGCAGCATCCTTGGCTGCTGCACCTGGGATGCAGCATCCATGGCTTCAGCACCTGGGATGCAGCATCCTTGGCTTCTGCACCTGGGATGCATCATTGGCTGCTGCACCTGGGATGCAGCATCATTGGCTGCTGCACCTGGGATGCAGCATCATTGGCTGCTGCACCTGGGATGCAGCATCATTGGCTGCTGCACCTGGGATGCAGCATCATTGGCAGCTGCACCTGGGATGCAGCATCCTTGACTGCTGCACCTGCGATGTAACATCATTGGCTGCTGCACCTGAGATGCAGCATCCTTGGCTGCTGCACCTGCAATGTAGCATCATTGGCTGCTGCACCTGAGATGCAGCATCCTTGGCTGCAGTATCCTTGGCTGCATCCTTGGCTGATGCACCTGGGATGCAGCATCCTTGGCTGCTGCACCTGGGATGCAGCATCCTAGGCTGCTGCACTTGGGATGCAGCATCCTTGGCTTCTGCACCTGGGATGCAGCATCCTTGGCTGCTGCACCTGGGATGCAGCATCCTTGTCTGCTGCACCTGGGATGCAGCATCCTTGTCTGCTGCACCTGGGATGCAGCATCCTTGGCTAATGCACCTGGGATGCAGCATCCTTGGCTGATGCACCTGGGATGCAGCATCCTTCATTGCTGCACCTGGGGAATGACATGACCCTTGAAGCCTAGTGACATAGCTGTGGCTGGTCAAACATAATAGTGACAAGCCTCACAGTCACTTCAGTGATTGTTACTTCACATGTTCTTCAATATCAACCCACCCAACATTCTCCACCTGACTCTCCACTCTACATATACACTCATGTACTCTGTACCCAGGTAGATCTGTTTGTGAAGAAAAAGGCACAGTACCATGACTGTAACAATACACAAATAACGCACCCATAGAGCACTTATGATGACTGTATTACAATTATTATAATAAAAAAGAAGCGCTAAGCTACAGGGGCTATATAGCGCTGCAGGGTAGGGAAGGAAGCGAGGGTATTGGGCGGTAGAAGGGGGGAGGGATGATCAGTAGGTTACAGAAAACAGCGGGGCAGGGGATAGTGCGGGGGTAGAGGGCAGCAAGAGATTGAGGCAGAAAGGGCTGAAGGTATCATTAGAGTTTGTGAAGTCAGTTGTTGTCAAAAAGTCAATGAGTCCGGATGAAAGGTGGGTCCATCAGCGAGAAGGGAAGGTAAAGAGAGAGCAGCGGAGCGAAGACGA
Organism: Cherax quadricarinatus; assembly: GCF_038502225.1. Taxonomy (NCBI): domain Eukaryota; kingdom Metazoa; phylum Arthropoda; class Malacostraca; order Decapoda; family Parastacidae; genus Cherax; species Cherax quadricarinatus. The sequence continues at coordinate 11,611,912 of NC_091353.1, forward strand.
TGTTGGAGGTACGTATATTCTGCGTGCTCGTTGATAAAGTGGGCAGTCTAATAGAATGTGGCTAACTGATAATGGAACCTGACAATTCTCACAGAGAGGAGCAGGGTGCCTCTCCATGAGATAACCATGAGTAAGACGAGTATGGCCAATGCGAAGATGGGAGAGAGTAGTCTCCCAACCTCGACACTGGTGACAAGAAGATGGCCAGTAACCTATACTCGGTTTAACAGGTTGAAGTTTGTTACCGAGCAGAGTAGACCAACGTTGTTGCCAACGGGTGTGAAGGTGGGTAGCTATTGCAGCAAAATAGTCCATAAATGGAACACCTCTATATGAAACTGGTAGGTCATGTACTGCTGACCGCACAGCAGTGTCTGCCTGTTCATTGCCCTGTACGTCAACATGACCAGAGACCCAGCAAAAAACAATATCTTTATGCTTGGAAGAGATGCGGCGTAGCCAAAGTTGGATACGGAGGACTAAGGGGTGAGGTGTACCAAATTTCTGTATAGCCTGTAAAGCACTAAGGGAGTCTGAGACAACCACAAATGATGACATAGGCATAGATGCAATACGGATAAGTGCTGCACGAATGGCATACAATTCAGCAGTAAAGATACTAGCCAAAGACAGTAAATGCCCTCATACAACGCAGTCCGGAAACACTGCTGTGAATCCTACACCGTCAGAAGACTTACAGCCATCTGTGTACACTGCAATGGCATGAGAATGAGAGTGGAAGTGATCAAGAAAAAGAGAGCGGGAAGCTACTGTAGACAGTTGGGCTTTCGAGCAAGGGAGTGAGAAAGAACAGACTCGAACAGCTGGAACTTCTCAGGGGGGTAGGGAAAAGTGAGATGCTATATGAACATAGAGAGGTGGTAATTGAAGAGAAGACGAGCGAATGTAGGCGAATGGAGAAGGGACAGCGCAAACAGGGGCGGCAAACAAATAAAGAATGTCTACTAATATCGGTGACCATTCTATAAATGGAAAGATTGCGGAGATCATAACAGCGTACATAGTAGCGAAGGCAATGAGAATCACGGCGATCGGATAAGGATGGAACGTTCGCTTCTGCACAGAGGCTCTCAACAGGGGAAGAGCGAAAAGCACCAAAGCATAAACGTAATCCTTGGTGATGAATGGGATTAAGGCTAGACAGAATAGCAGGAGAGGCCGCTGAATAGATCTGGTCACCATAATCAAGTTTCGATAAAATGAGGGTGGAATGTAGGCGAAGGAGAGTTCGACAATCAGCTCCCCATGAAAGATGAGCAAGGGTTTTAAGAAGGTTCAGCTGGCTGTGACAAGTTGCCTTCAGAGAGGTAATGTGAGGTTTCCAGGATAACCTACGGTCAAAGAGGAGGCCTAGAAACCTGACTATCACGTTCAGGGATACGGGAGCCATAGAGGTACAAAGGATGATCGGAAATGACAGAGCGTCTAGTGAAAGTAATTTGGTGAGTTTTGGTACTGGAAAATTTAAGCCCATGTGTGGTGGCCCAATTGGAAACACGGTCGACCGCATGTTGGAGAGAAACTGTAATGAGGTGACAGTCAGCGCCTGCACATGCAATAGCGAAGTCATCAACAGAGTGATGACCAAATATTGGATGGAAGACTAGAGGCCAAATCATTTATAGCAAGGAGAAAAAGTGTGCTCAGAACACATCCCTGGGGGACACCTTCAGCTTGGATAAAGTCCGGGGAGAGCACATTATTAACCCGAACACGAAAATGTCTGTCAGTTAAAAAGTTCTTAAGGAAGGATAGTAGATTGCCTCGGAGGCCTAAGGAGTGAGCTTGGGCCAAAATATTATACCTCCAAGTTGTGTCATATGCCTTCTCAAGGTCAAAAAATATGGCAATAACTGAGTGGTTATTCGCAAAGGCATTACGAACATACGCATCCAAGCGTAGTAAGGGATCTATGGTAGAACGGCCCTTACGAAAGCCATATTGACGAGTGGAGAGACTGTTGTGTCTCTCTAAATACCACACTAAACGTCTATTTACCAGGCGTTCCATCACTTTGCAAACTGCACTGGTAAGAGCAATGGGACGATAGTGGGAGGCTTGAAAATAAATGGTATAAAATACCGACACAATGGAAACAAACACATATGCAGTTTAATGTGATCCTTTATTGACAACGTTTCGCCCACACAGTGGGCTTTTTCAAGTCACACATAGATCTACCTGGGGTGGAAGGTACGGGAGTATTTATAGTCAGGTTCAGAATGTTGAGGTCAGGTGGAGAATGCTGCATCTGATGATATACCGGGTGGGGTTATAGTCTTGGGTATCTTGACAGGGGTATTGGACAAGTTGTGAGTAGACCTTCTGTTGTGTTCTATGTTCTTATGTGGGATAGCGATAAAGAAGTTTCTTGGCGAGTGGTTCAGCTATGTTAAAGAAGCCGTTGTTCTGGTTGAAATTGTTGGTTATAGAGATAAGCGATGATTCCAGGATTCTTCGGTATTGAGTGTTGTCTTCTGAGGTGATAAGTCTTGAGTTTCTGTAGTTAATTACAACATCGCAATTCACACAACCATTTAATTAACTACAGGAACTCAAGACTTATCGCCACAGAAGACAACACTCAATACCGAAGAATCCTGGAATCATCGCTTATCTCTATAACCAACAATTTCAACCAGAACAACGGCTTCTTTAACATAGCTGAACCACTCGCCAAGAAACTTCTTCATCGCTATCCCACATAAGAACATAGAACACAACAGAAGGTCTACTCACAACTTGTCCAATACCCCTGTCAAGATACCCAAGACTATAACCCCACCCGGTATATCATCAGATGCAGCATTCTCCACCTGACCTTAACATTCTGAACCTGACTATAAATACTCCCGTACCTTCCACCCCAGGTAGATCTATGTGTGACTTGAAAAAGCCCACTGTGTGGGCGAAACGTTGTCAATAAAGGATCACATTAAACTGTATATGTGTTTATGTTTCCAGTGGGAGGCTTCATGTCCCGTAGTACCCGGTTTGAGGAAAGGGAGAACAATGGCAGATTTCCACAGCTGTTGGAGAACTCCCTGTGACCAAACAAGATTGAAAAGGCGTAATAGGACTGCAAGGGCTGACTGATGTAAATGTTGTAGCAAACGAATATGAATGTCGTCGGGCCCAGCTGCCAATGATCGGCAAGCTGAGAATGTTGCCTCCGGTTCCTTAAGTGTAAAAGGCACATTATCCTGTTCTTCTCTGAGAGAAGAAAAGTCCAAGGGTGCTAACTCTCTGGCAGACTTTGAGGAAAGAAACGAGGGGCATAGATGGAGCCCCTGAGAAATACGGACCAGATGATTGCCAATTTCATTGGCAACATCTAGTGGGTTTGATATATCAACACCGGCAACCCGCAGAACAGGAGCCAGCTCAGGAGGATATTTACCACTCAGTTTTCGTACTTTTTTCCAGGCTGCACTCAGAGGAAGCAGAGGTGATGGTGGAGACATAATCTCGCCAGCAAGTGCGTTTAGCGTCACGGATGACATGGCGAGCGATCGCACACTTCTGCTTAAAATCAAGAAGTCTATCCGTGGTTCTATTGTACCGGTACCTGCCCCACACAGCGCGTTTCAAACGTACTGCACGAGCACAAGCAGGAGACCACCAAGGCACGCATTTCTGAGAATGCCTGCCCGAAGTTTGGGGTATAGAATGAGAAGCTGCGGTTAAAACGGAGGACGAGAAGAGGTGTAAAAGCTCATCAATGGAGGACGAAGAAGGAACCTCACTAAAAACAGTTAGTTGTGAGTAAAGGTTCCAATTTGCCTGATCAAATTGCCAGCGTGAGATACAAAGTGGTGGTGAATATGAAGGGGAAGTAAGAATGATTGGGAAATGATCGCCGTCATGTAAATCCGGGAGAACAGACCAGGTGAAGTCTAATGCGGCGGAGGAAGAGCAGACAGAGATCGATGCAAGAGAGAGTATGAGTCCGAGGATCAAAATGGGTGTGGGTACCTGTATTTAACCCTTAAACGGTCCAAACGTATATATACGTTCACGCGCGTAGCGCCCCAAACGTATATATGTTTTCTTTGTCATTCATTCAACATTGCCACAATAAGCCTGAGTCACGTAGACATGAGAGAATGGGTGTGTGCACTCACTGTGTTCCATATTAAAATACAGTGGACCCCCGCTTAACGATCACCTCCAAATGCGACCAATTATGTAAGTGTATTTATGTAAGTGCGTTTGTACGTGTATGTTTGGGGGTCTGAAATGGACTAATCTACTTCACAATATTCCTTACGGGAAAAAATTCGGTCAGTACTGGCACCTGAACATACTACTGGAATGAAAAAAGTTTGTTAACCGGGGTTCCACTGTAATTGGGGATGCCTGGGCACCATATGCTCTTTTTTCCTTTTAAAAGAAAAGATTTCTTTTTTCCTCAAAAAATTTGGGGCGCTACGCGAGTGAACGTATATATTTGTTTGGACCATTTAAGGGTTAAAACATGGAGGGGGTGGGTAACAAGAAAAGCCTCTAACTGAATGCGTCAGGAATCACAGTGAGACCCCCGGAAATGATGGGCATTAAAATCGCCAAGTAACAGAAGTGGTGGCGGTAATGACGAAACAAGAAAGGCAACATCTGGGATAGATAATGCCCGAGAAGGAGAGAGATACAAAGAACAGAGTGTATACCACCTATGCAAGTGGATACGGGCTGCTGTGTAATGCAGCGAAGTACGAACGAATAGCTGATGGTATGGAATATCAGTGTGTAGAAGAAGTGCACTTTCATTAAAGGTCCCATCAGGAAAAGGATCTGAAGAATACAATAAATTATAGCCTGAGATAGGATAGATAACGGCAGAGTGTAATTTTCGGTTCCTGTAAGCAAACACCAACAGGGGAAAACTGGGAGAGCAACATCTGAAGTTCACCCCGATTACCCGAGGCCGCGAATATTCCACTGTAAATAGGAGATGATTGGCAATGATAAAGATACCTGAAATCTGCAGGTAAGGGTACCTACGGACTAGAGGGGTTAGAAAAGTCCACATGCGGTGGCAAAGGAAAACGTTCAAGTAGCGAAGGAACGGTGCGTTGTGAAGAAAGGAGTTGCGCAGATGGAGAAGAGGAAAGAGAAGGAACAGAGGGTGGATCAGTGTCCATTGATGGTTTGGTCTCTGCAATATATTCAGAGATTGCTTCAAGTGTTTCGGAGTTCAGAGAAGTCGTATGGGAGACAATAATGGAGATGGAAGGAGGAGGAGTTTGAGTAAAGATCGGAGCTGTAATGGACTGTACCAAGGTGGGGGGGGGGCGAAAGGGTGGAGGGCACTGAGAAGTGTGGGAGGGGACAGAAGAGGCAGAAACCTGGGAGGTGGCAGAAGAGGAAGAAACTTGGGAGGGGACAGGGAAGGAAGGCACAGTACGAGGAGGAGGATGAACCTCCACACTTGTAACAGAGCCAGTGAAAGGGGAAGACTCAGGTACAGAGGCCGGGAAGGTAAAATGTGGAGGTGGATGAAGGGAAGGAGGGGTTAAAGGAGATTTTTTGGGCCTCTGAGAAGTAGAGGGATGATTGGGAGGAGGTGTCGTACGAGGTCTTGTCGATACCGGGGTTTGTGAGGGAGGACACGAAGAAGTGAGGACAGACTGAGGAGTTGAAGTAGGGACGTCTGAGCCAAGGACAGCAAAAGAATTAGATACAGGAGACTATGGGACTGGCAACCACAGAGGAGGCTGCAGAAGATGTGACCCCAGAAGTGGGAGGACGCTTTGAAACACGAGAATAAGAAACACGGGGCAGTCTCCCTTGGAGGCGGAGATGAGAAACTGCCATAGCATAAGGGAGACCTTCTGCCTCTTTGAGGCAACGAATTTCCCGCTCATTTAAGTAGACTTGGCAACGGCGAGAGTACGAAGGGTGAGCCTCATGACAGTTAAGGCAAGAGGGAGGTCAACTGCAAGACATATTAGAATGGTCATCGGCACCACAGACTGGGCATTCGGCTATAGATCTGCAATATTTTGCTGGGTGGCCAAATTGCCAGCAATTCCTACACTGTTGCGGTATAGGGATCGCCTTCCGAACTTGTAACCGATGTCCTGCTACATAAACAGAGGATGGGAGTTCACAGCTGTCAAAAGTTAAATGAGCCACATTGCAAGGGTATCGTCTTCGCCCGCGGGCAGGAAGAACATAAGCGTCTACCTTGAGAATTGGGAGATCTTGGAGTTCCAGCTGTTCAAGAATGTCAGTGCCACATGTCTGGAAATTCTGTTGGACTATGGTATGGGGGCAGAATAACAGTACCACTACAAGAATTGAGGGAATGATGTTTTTCGATAGTGATAGGAATAGTATCGATATGTGAAAGAAGAGAAAGATCATGAGCTTGGGTAGCATTCTGGACTGTGATGATGCATGTACCACTCTTAAGAGCATGAAAGGAAATATCTCTACCAATGTGGCATAGGAGCGCTTTGCCAATACTATGGTCAGAAAGATAGGCAGTAGAAGAAGTCGGTCTTAATGTAAAGAATTTAGTCCATTGTGTGGTCTGAAACTGAGTGTGGAGAGGAAGTGCATGACGTGTCGGTCTTTTCCGAGTAGAAAGGGAAGGTAACGAAGTAACATCATTAGGAGATTGTTGTTGATGTTCAGAAGTGGGACCAGAGTCGGCCCAACATGGGACGGGCCGGCGATTCGAAAATCGCCGCACCGTAGAGGGAGAAGCCGGAAGCATAGTCAAAGGAGAGCGGAGGTCAGACAAATCGAAGGAGTCAGTGGAAGCCCCGGTACCTGAAGCAGGTGAGGAAACAGCACCAGCAAGAGGTACAGGGGCCTTAGGAATGTCCGAAGAGTGGCCAAAAGACGAGGCGAGGTCAGAACAGGGTGAGGTAACAATAAGGGGCCCGGGGGTAGCGGGTCATGGACTGGGTACTCCATGGTTAGGTTACTTCTTTCTTTTTGTTTTTAAGAAAAAAAAAGAAAAGAAAATAAAAATAAAAAAAAGAATAAAAAAAGGGGGGACCAGGGAGGGATAGTTCCCAGGAGGAATGAAAGGGCCAGAAATCTCCCTCCGCGCCCAAGAGGACCTCAGCATCGCAAGTAGCACAGATGCAGCATGGAAGCCGTGCCATACCCTACCCATCATGCCAGTAAACCAGCAATCCGGGATAGCAATCTCACATCTGCCAAGCTACCTCGGTGGACAAGAGAGGGCGGCCAGATATCCGCCACAAAGCATACCTCCTTCGGCCACCACCCCCGGAATCCGAAAGGTGGCTTCCAGAGATACACCCATCGCTCGAAAGACACCCAAAGCCACCCTCCAGGATACCAGAGAGGGATCGGGACATCCCCAGGCAATCCAGATTCCACAGCAAACTACGCCACCCCCAAGCACCTCAACGGAATGGGATGGACCCCGGTGCCCTTTCCCCTACCTAGGAACTAGCGTGCCTGTGGGAAAAAATCCCAAAGGCCAAAAAGGAAGGGCAAAAGGGAGGGGTGGGGAGGAGGAGGAGGAGGAGGAGGAGGAGGAGGAGGAAAGGAAAAAGGGGAGGATGGGAGAGGGAAGGGGGCATTGGGGGGTAATTAGGTTCGGTCTGAGGAAGGAGACCGACAGGTCTAATTCCTCAGACCAAGAGCCTCTTCACCACGCCAAGGAGCCCCCCTTGAAGAGGATGATGACTGTAAATGGTCGAAGTTGGACCGAAATGTCCTCTTAAGCTTCTTTCTCCTATATGCAGGTTATCTGTGTAAAGATTTGTTTGTTATTTGATAAAGCCCACTGTGTGGGTGAAATGTAGTCAATAAAGTATTGCATTATTATGCATGTGTTTAATTTTTCCATTAACAATAAATCATGATTAGAACCATTATAATTCAATATTTGTCATCAACAGGCACACCATACCCATATATAACAGATGAAGACTTTCCAGACATGCCTCTCTAGGGTTACGGCGCTTCAGCATACTGCTTGGTATATCATACATGTTAATCGTCAGACATTCTAGCAACACTTTTGCAAGCATACATCACAATCAACACCAGCACCAAACCTTTCAATTAAAAGAACAAAAAGGCACAGTACTGCAACTGGAACAATACACAAAAACCCACACATAGGAGAAGGAAATTTATGACAACATTTAGGTCCAACTTGGACCACTTACAAGTAGTCATGACCATCCCTCTTTTATGCGTGGGGTTATTTGTGTTTCAATTAAAATCAACAAGTCCCCTTTATTGTGTAGCTCAACTTGTTGCTATGGTATTTTCAAGAACATTCTCAAATAAATTCAATGTTTTACATCATTACCAATGCGTGAATATATAACTCACCCTTGCACACAGGCGCTGTGACTCAACCCTTCCTAGCTCAACTATGTAGTTGAGTACACACAGACAGGGAAGGATTTGAACCCATGGCAGTGTTCTAAGTTACTGCCTTTTTAGTCATAAGATAGGACTAAGTCTACTCAAAATGTTCTGCATAACAATGGGCTGTCTGCATGCACGCCTGAATGTCACTATGATATTATTTTAACTCTGGGTTACAACCCTTATGTGTTCAAATCCAGCTCATTCTGTGAAATGATTACATTTGAATGCTCAGAAACCTGCCATCCATAAAACTGGTTTAGAAACTTCTATTTTAAATAAATTACAACAATCTTAACAAATTAATAAACAAGAAAGACAGGTAGCATTTATTAATATATTTATGGGGAAGTGCTAAACCCAGAAGGGTCATGTAGTACCTGGGCAATGGCAGCAATCAGGCTTGATCTGAGGAAGGGAAGGCTAGTTCCAATTCCCTGGATCAAAAGCCCTTCACCATCATCAATACCCCTCTTGAAGGGGATGTAATGTTGAGAGAACATCAGCCATGAATGGGCACAAACAATTACTGTCAACAAGGAAGAATATACACACAGCTTTATATCAAGCTTTGTGATAATATTAGGCTCTGTGAAGAGCTTTATACAGTCAACTCTATTAAAGCTCCTCTGTATAGTGCCTTTTTTTGTCAATACAAATTGAAAAAGTGAATCCAAAATTGAACATGTGAAAAGGCCTGCAGAATATGTTATTACTATATACAGAACAGCTGTATAATCTTTATGCAACTGTATAATCTTGATACAGCTATATAATCTTGATACAGGTGTATAACCTTGATACAGCTATATAATCTTGATACAGCTGTATAATCTTGATACAGCTGTATAATTCTGATTAAGCTCTAAATAAAGCAAAACAATGCCACAACAAAACCTGGCTCTGCAACCAAGATTTTTTTCTGCATTAACCATAAGTTAGGCAAGTAGTTGACGATGTGTGAAGCATCTCAAGAGGACGAGGAAATATACAAACGTGAAAAACCCAGGTTCCTGTATTTAAAGATGTTTCACGATGCAGTAGGTTAGGTAAAGTTTGTCAGGAAACCGGACAAGTGTTTCTGATGTGGGTCTTAGTCATATGATGACCTGCAGCTGGAGCTTTTGGTCATCTGACCAAGGCCTTCCACTGGCTTACCACTCCACCACTTTAAAAACTATGGTTAGAATTATAACCATTAGATATCACCAACCAGAAGCCTTTTCAATTCAATACTGAGATGTCATATGAAAACAATAGATGATGCATACATAGTTCTGTAAGACTAAGGGACTCACTACCTCATCGTCTACTGTCTTCTGTGTATAGTTCTGCAAGACAGAGGGACTGTTACCTCATCTTTTGCTGTCTTTGTATATCATCTCCATACTGAACTGAAAAATGTCACTGGTTGGCAAACGGTCTTCTAACAGATACCCAGGTATTGCACATGTGTATTTCCTCGTCTTGTCAGTATTGAATATCAATATTGTATATTTCAAGAGGATGGAGGCAGTACTGAATATAAATACTGTAATATTTCAAGGGGATGGAGGCCCCTCTCTGACAGCATTACCAGATGTTTCCTGCCCAGTAATAACCAAGGAAAATTCTGAAGAACTCTCACTGCCCACTTTTTCGCTTTCAAAACTGCTCAGAAACTTTGCTGCCATGTTAATGGCAAATTTGTGTCCCTCTGACTGCAAGTGATAGCTTGTATGGCGGATGGCATTACTCCAGTCTTGAAGTGGTTTACCAACAAGAATAGCATCAGTGTTCTGGAACGCGACACATGGAGCGCAGTACAGACCGTCCTGTACAGTGCTGTACCGCAGTGTGGGGTACTGCTCGTTATTGAAGAATTTTTCTGGCACGCGCCTCCTGTACTTGCCAAACTGTCGCTGCGGAGGCTTCCAGTGTGTGTCTGGAATGAACCTCGTTGTCAGAATCTTTTTGATGAGAGATTTGGAAAATCTCTTGGGAAATGACAAGTCAAGGGTTCCAATGTCGACAAACGATGTTTGCGACAATGCTTTGTGAAGGCTGGATGCCTCTAGGAAGTGAGTCATGACAAACTTCTCATTCATAGATATTCCTTGCGACGACCCTTTGGGCGAGCCGGACAAATCTGGTGAGCAAGTCGCTACAAACGTCTCGTTCGTGGGTCTTGCTTGCGACGACACTCTGTGCGAGCCAGCCGCCTCTAGTGAGCGCGTCATTTCAAGCTTCTCATTCATTGGTCCTGGTTGGGACGGATCTTCTGTCTGTAGAGAGATACGAAGAATTTCAGTTACCTGTGTAGGATTTTTTTTTCTAATTCTTTTAACTTCACATTTCAAGCAACACCCAGAACACTGTGACCTCTCAGGAGCATGAGAGGAAATGGACTTGACAGCAGATTATTATTGAGTAAAACACAAATACAACACTTGGGCATCTTTATTGTTGACAAGATTATCAATAAAGGTACTCAGCTGTTGTACACGTCTTACTTATAGCTGTAACATAATGATTACCATTTATGCTCATGATAACCCACACTGAGACAAACTCAGGAGATTAACTGATCTGTATATTTCGATCCCCTTCTGGGATCCTCTCTTCATCAGCAGAAGAGGATCCCAAAAGGGGTTGAAATATACAGATCAATTAATCTCCTGAGTTCCTGTCTCAATGTGGGTTATTACTGAGCACTGACATGTGTTTATTACACTTTAGTTATTCATTACCATTTTTATTATTATTATTATATGAATGGGGATACTCTAAGCCTACAGGAGTGTCATACACTGGCTGTAGAAGAGGAGGTAATCAGATTTGACCAAGGGGCAGAGAAGCTCCAATTCCTTGGATCAAGAGCTATCTTACACATCTTTCAAGTACACCATCACCAGATACAAGTAAGGCCAGTCCTCCATAAACCTTGATGCTGCTGAAAGTCCCTTCATGCAACAACGAAAGTTGCCCTTCCTTTCCCTTCCTGGAATCAAGCCTAATTATCTGTCATTCCAAATTAACTGTATGACAATGTATGTTTTACTGCTTCCTAATAAAAGTAATAATTTAATAAAGCCCTCCTCCCTGTTATACTGGGAAATATATGACTGAACTTGTGCCAATAATAATAATAATAATAATAATAATAATAATAATAATAATAATAATAATTCTCCATGGGGAAGTGGAGAAGAATGCTTCCTCTGAAGGCCATGTGTGTCATAAGAGGCAACTAAAATGCCAGGAGCAAGATGCTAGTAACACCTTCTCCTGTATACATTACTAAATGTACAAAAAGAAACAACTTACATTTCTTCTTTTTTCAGGTTACCTTGCTTCAGTAAGAGACAACTGTTGTTAAATAATAATAATAATAATAATAATAATAATAATAATAATAATAATAATAATAATAATAAAGTAAGCTTTCTTATGAAGTCAAGGTCACTGGCTCCTTTGTTCGTTAAAAAAAAAAATTCTGCTCTAGAGGGTGATTATAAAGAGGTCAGCGGCTCCTCTGTTTGACTTGAAAAAAAAAAATGGGTGTGTCAATGTGTGTTTTATGAATATGTAATGCAATTTTTTTTGTGTAAATGCAACTGAAAAATTACAATAAAAACTGAACAGTGCATGGAAAGATCTTTATGCAATTTTGAATGGAATTTTTAGTCCGATTCACAAAAAAATGACAATATATATAGAGAGGAGCTGTTTAGGAGAGCTCTTACTGTAATAATATGGCATTTTGTAATTATTGAGCACCTGTTGAAGTTCACAAGGGCTTGCACAACAAGCCACACATGCAACACCACTTTCACAATGTAATTTCAAACAGCAGTCAAAAATGGACTGAGGAGAATGCTGATAGAATATTCAACTTTGACTTATACAAGCTCTCATGTTAGGCCAGACAGCAGGTCATGTGGCTCCCAACATGGTGCTAATTGTAAATGAATACAGGAAGTTCTTGACTTACAAACATGTTGAGAATCTTTGGTATTGAGTATATCATTATTACATCATTAATGTGTACAATATCATTATTATGTATTATTTTACACACTACAGACAGTCCCCAACATGTTCGTAAGTTGAAGACTTCCTGTATTAGGAGGTCCCCAATGTGGAAGTCGAAGACTACCGTAATGACAGAATTGTAAATGAATAATGATAGAATTTTGTATTTTATTAAAGCCTTTCACTTGAGGCACTTTTTTCTGTGGAACTTGAAAGAGTACAGGAGAAAGGGGGAAAAATGAGTAGAGAGAAAAGGAAAAAGACAATGGGATAAAATGAGGGTGTGGGAGAGGAGCAGGGAAGCAGAGAGTGGGAAAGAGAAATAGAAAGAATCATGAACAAGTGATCGTGAACTCACGAATCGCTGCAAAAAAATTAGTTGTCCAGCAGACTATTATATGAGAGCTAATACTTAAGATGGTATTCACATGATGGACGTTTGATAAGCTGAAGTTATATGTGCTGTACTATCTTGCACCTATGACAAGAGGGCCGCATACAGTGCTACAAATAGAATAAAAACAAGGCACAATACCATGACTGGAACAATACACAAATAACCTGCACTTGGGCCCAAGTCGGACCAAAACATCATCATAGGCTTCTTTCTTCTAAGTGCGGGTTATTTGTGTACAGTGCTACATTGCCCCAATGTGTCTGTTTGCTCACAAGTGTCATGTATTACCTTATACATATAACAGGTGACTGCACATGGTGCTAGAGCACTCTTCATCGTCTTATGACATAACTTTTATGAATGCTCCTCACTGTCGATTCATTTAACTTTCTGCCAAACTTGCGGGACATTTCCCTCGCAGCCTTGACTGGCCCCAACTCGCAGCAGGCATGGTAGATCTGCAGACGCTGCTCAGGCATCCAGCGTACGCACTCGCGACGGCTTCTTCCCAGCAACAGACTGCCATCTTCTTCGACCTGTTGATTGATGGTGATGGTCAATTTCAGTCTTCAAAGGAATTTTCCAATTGTGAGCAGCTGGGAGGCATTGTATAATGGGGAGGCAGCCACATGGACTCCTAGCACTTCCCATACACTTACTGTGGTGGTGGTGGTGGTGGTTGTTTGTCAGGAGAAATAAAAAAAATTCTCTTGACATGGGTCTTAGACTATGTTGTTAACTATTTGTCAGGAGAAATCCAGACATGGATCCTTAATTATATGCTGACCCTCTCAACAGCTCCTTAGGATCATCTTCAGAGTTATGTCAGTGATTTAATCAGGTGCGCCCTTGATCCAAGGTCACGACTGTGTCCATGCAGAGTACTCTGCTCTCTTCACTGCCATGCAGCTGCTTCTTGGTCATGACATGACCTGCTCAGTGGAGCTTTTGTTTATCTAACTGGGGCCTTTTGTTGGCATAGCAGTCCACCCCCATAAAAAAAATCGAAGATGACAGCCAGGTAGAGCAGGTAAGCACCACACAAGGTGACCCAAAGCCAGGATGTGAGAGTGGGAAAACTCACAAAACTCATCAGAGGTATATACATAAGATGCCATGGCAAGTTTTTCCACCCTATATAAAAAAAAAAAAAACAAGGGCACAACACAGCAGTGTTCTATGACTTTGCAATAGTAAAGTTGCTTCAAATTGTCAGTTTCCATCTTGCTTCCTCTCAGTAATAGTTTACTTTCTCTTGAAAGGACACAGTAAGAACTTTTTTCCAGTGGTACAAAAACTTTATTGCATATTTCAACATTTCAATGTAGTTTGCAGAGTTATTGGACGTATTTGAAACATTATGCGATGTCTCATTTCTATTTGTAATTCTGTATTGTATGTGCAACTTTTTTTTTTTTAACACATCAGCCATTTTCCACCAAGGTAGGGTGGCCCGAAAAAGAAAAAACTTTCACCATTATTCACTCCATCACTGTATGTGCAACATACACTGACCTTATGTAATATGTGCAATTAACAAAAAAAAATTCTTATTAAGCAGAATTAAGAGCTGGTGATCTGATTTAACTAAGCATGGCAGCCATGGTCCTTGAACACATCTAGTGCATAAAGTTAGTGATGTCTCTGTATTTAACTGCAGTGTCAGAGCCTGAGTAAACATAGTGATGACAACTGCACTCCTAGAGTGCAATAAATGCAATGGTAACTTTCATACTGTGGTGTAAATGGCTTAGACAACACACAAGTTGCAGAATGAGACCTGTGAAACATCTGGCTGGCAAAATGTTTCCTTAATAAAGATTCCCAAATGTTGCATTAGTGCTTCATTCTTCAATTTCCATCATTATTAGTGACACCTGGTTAAAACATGACACCAAAGACACTTAACCCCGGATACACAGCCACACACAACTGCAGGCCTGGTCAATACATGGCTCAAATACCAATTTACTAATGAGATTAAATGTACAGCAGACCATCGTTTAACACGGTTTTGTTTGGCAGGTTTTAGTTATAGCACTACTGAAGAATTGCGGCATAATATTTTTGTACAACACTTCGTAAAATTAACTTAACACAGTTCAGTTTGTGGGAGGGGAAAATATTTGGAGCGTCACCTGTGGGATACACTCTGCCTGGCTGTGGGTTAGACCACTGAGTCAATGGGAGAGACCTACCACCATCCCCCGCCACCAATCCCACCACCCTTGTCACAGCCTTGGGTTCATGCATGTGTAGGACCATTCTCTGCTAGGTAAATGTGAGTAAATATGAGTTTGTGTGATGACTGACTGACTTACTGATTTACTGACTTGACTGACTTACTGACTTGACTGACTTACTGACCTGACTGACTTGACTGACTAGCTTGGCTGACTTGACTGTATTACTGACTGACTTACTAAGTTGACTGACTTACTGACTTGACTGATTTATGCACAACCATCAACTTCAGTACCAGAACCTCTACCATCCACCTCAGCCCAGTAGGACCACAACATAACTCTCACTCTCTTCACAATCATCCACAAACACCAGCACCCACAATTTAAGGTAAGAAATACTATTATTTTTGTTGCATTTGTAGTCTTAAGCAGTAAAAACAACATAATACATCATAACAATAAATTACAGTTAAATATTTACTTTTATTTTTGTAAGATCTGTTGGTCTAAAAAAAATTGTTTGGCTTTTGGAGGGCTCTTAGGAATGTAACCCTATTTTTCCATTGTTTTTGGTGCTTTTAACTGCTAAGTAAGCCACTATGGGCCCCAAGAAAGCTTCTAGTGCCAGCCCTATGGTAAAGAATGTCAGAAACACACGATTTAAGAATAAGTTTGTAGAAAAATATGAAAGTGATGGTGGTAGAGGGTGATAGTGATGGTGGTAGTGATGGTGGCAGAGGGTGGTAGTGGTGGTGGTAGAGGGTGGTAGTGGGTGGTAGTGGTGGTGGTAGAGGGTGGTAGTGGTGGTGGTAGAGGATGGTAGTGATGGTGGTAGAGGGTGGTAGTGGGTGGTAGTGGTGGTGGTAGAGGGTGGTAGTGGTGGTAGTGGTGGTAGTGGTGGTGGTAGAGGGTGGTAGTGGTGGTGGTAGAGGGTGGTAGTGGTGGTGGTAGAGGGTGGTAGTGGGTGGTAGTGGTGGTGGTAGAGGGTGGTAGTGGTGGTGGTAGAGGGTGGTAGTGATGGTGGTAGAGGGTGGTAGTGATGGTGGTAGAGGGTGGTAGTGGTGGTGGTAGAGGGTGGTAGTGGTGGTGGTAGAGGGTGGTAGTGGTGGTGGTAGAGGGTGGTAGTGATGGTGGTAGAGGGTGGTAGTGGTGGTGGTAGAGGGTGGTAGTGGTGGTGGTAGAGGGTGGTAGTGGTGGTGGTAGAGGGTGGTAGTGGTGGTGGTAGAGGGTGGTAGTAGAGGGTGGTAGTGGTGGTGGTGGAGGGTGGTAGTGGTGGTGGTAGAGGGTGGTAGTGGTGGTGGTAGAGGGTGGTAGTGGTGGTGGTAGAGGGTGGTAGTGGTGGTGGTAGAGGGTGGTAGTGGTGGTGGTAGAGGGTGGTAGTGGTGGTGGTAGAGGGTGGTAGTGGTGGTGGTAGAGGGTGGTAGTGGTGGTGGTAGAGGGTGGTAGTGGTGGTGGTAGAGGGTGGTAGTGGTGGTGGTAGAGGGTGGTAGTGATGGTGGTAGAGGGTGGTAGTGGTGGTGGTAGAGGGTGGTAGTGGTGGTGGTAGAGGGTGGTAGTGATGGTAGTAGAGGGTGGTAGTGATGGTGGTAGAGGGTGGTAGTGATGGTGGTAGAGGGTGGTAGTGATGGTGGTAGAGGGTGGTAGCGATGGTGGTAGAGGGTGGTAGCGATGGTGGAAGTAGAGGGTGGTAGTGATGGTGGTAGAGGGTGGTAGTGATGGTGGTTGGAGGTGGTAGTGATGGTGGTAGAGGGTGGTAGTGATGGTGGTAGAGGGTGGTAGTGATGGTGGTAGAGGGTGGTAGTGATGGTGGTAGAGGGTGGTAGTGATGGTGGTAGAGGGTGGTAGCGATGGTGGTAGTAGAGGGTGGTAGTGATGGTGGTAGAGGGTGGTAGCGATGGTGGTAGTAGAGGGTGGTAGCGATGGTGGTAGTAGAGGGTGGTAGTGATGGTGGTAGTAGAGGGTGGTAGTGATGGTGGTAGAGGGTGGTAGTGATGGTGGTAGAGGGTGGTAGCGATGGTGGTAGAGGGTGGTAGTGGTGGTGGTAGAGGGTGGTAGTGGTGGTGGTAGAGGGTGGTAGTGGTGGTGGTAGAGGGTGGTAGTGATGGTGGTAGAGGGTGGTAGTGATGGTGGTAGAGGGTGGTAGTGATGGTGGTAGAGGGTGGTAGTGGTGGTGGTAGAGGGTGGTAGTGGTGGTGGTAGAGGGTGGTAGTGGTGGTGGTAGAGGGTGGTAGTGGTGGTGGTAGAGGGTGGTAGTGGTGGTGGTAGTGGTGGTGGTAGAGGGTGGTAGTGGTGGTGGTAGTGGTGGTGGTAGAGGGTGGTAGTGGTGGTGGTAGAGGGTGGTAGTGGTGGTGGTAGAGGGTGGTAGTGGTGGTGGTAGAGGGTGGTAGTGGTGGTGGTAGAGGGTGGTAGTGGTGGTGGTAGAGGGTGGTAGTGGTGGTGGTAGAGGGTGGTAGTGATGGTGGTAGAGGGTGGTAGTGGTGGTGGTAGAGGGTGGTAGTGGTGGTGGTAGAGGGTGGTAGTGATGGTAGTAGAGGGTGGTAGTGATGGTGGTAGTGATGGTGGTAGAGGGTGGTAGTGATGGTGGTAGAGGGTGGTAGCGATGGTGGTAGAGGGTGGTAGCGATGGTGGAAGTAGAGGGTGGTAGTGATGGTGGTAGAGGGTGGTAGTGATGGTGGTTGGAGGTGGTAGTGATGGTGGTAGAGGGTGGTAGTGATGGTGGTAGAGGGTGGTAGTGATGGTGGTAGAGGGTGGTAGCGATGGTGGTAGTAGAGGGTGGTAGTGATGGTGGTAGAGGGTGGTAGCGATGGTGGTAGTAGAGGGTGGTAGTGATGGTGGTAGAGGGTGGTAGCGATGGTGGTAGTAGAGCGTGGTAGTGGTTGTGATGGGTGTATGGTATGATAAGGCATGGTGAGGCTGCCAGTTCTGACAAAAAAGCGGCTGAAAAATATGTGCAGGACTTTGAGGGGTACACAGGCTGAAAAATTAAAACCCCACAAGTGTTCAATTGTGACAAAACAGACCTGTCTAGGAAGAAAATGCCAAACAGGACCTACATTACTCAGGAGGAAAAAGCACTCCCAGGACACAAGCCAGAAACGGACTTGCTACCTGAAGTCTTTATGGAAGGGGATTCCCCTTCCAAACAATAGAACACCTTCATCCTCTGCCTTCCTCCTGCCTCATCACTCATCAACAAGTCCACAATAAAGATAAGTGTGATGTTATTATTGTTTTATTCATCATGTGTCATTGTTTTCTGTGTAGGAAAATGTATATTTCATGTAAAAAAATTATTTTGTTTAATACTTTTGGGTATATGGAACGGATTAATTGGATTTCCACAATTTCTTATGGGGAAAATTAATTCGGTTAAAGGCTAGCTCTCTGGAACGGATTAAAGGCGTTAACCGAGGGTCCACTGTACCATGTTAAACGATGGTCTACTGTATTAACTATGTATATACCAAGAGATTTGAATAAATGGTTTAGGAATCCAACATGTTGACAAATAAGACACTAATGCAACATATGAATATATTTATTCTGGAAAAGTTTTGCAAGCCAGTGGCTTCTTCAGTCCAATGCAGAGAAAGGAATTTGCACATATTTGCACATTTTACAATTAAAAATTTAACAGGCCCATCACAATCAGAAATGTCTACACATCACCCCATACCAACAACATATGCAACTTTGGTGATAAATAAAGCACAAATCATAAACTAAATAAACATCACTCAACCTCATTCAATTTTAAAACCCACAAGTAGCTGGTTTCTTAAGTAAGTGCAATTACTTATAAATGCCATCAATACCGAAACCTGTGTTTAACAATAACAAACTGTACAAAGAAATAAAGTTTGTTTTTGTTTGTTTGTTTACAAGAACTACTGAGAACAGCATCTTCACTTGATCACACCTGGACACACACAACAGCTCCTCTAAAAACAAGAATTATTGATGCCAATACAACTGGTCTTCACCCAATCCATTGGCTTACGCACTGGCCTGGAGTTTTACGACTTGTTTGCCATGGGTGCTAACCCCACCGTGGATCAGTACCCTACCTTCCAAATAACAAATATAACAAAATTTCCACTTGAAACACACTCATCACTCAGGCACAACGATGAGATACCAGCGAGTTACTTCACCACAATAGTCAGTAAAATTGACTAGGAGAAAGAATTCAGCAACATTCAATATATTAACTTGGGTGTCCACATATTCCTACAAAAAATTTAAAACCTCTACTAAAGAATACTGTCCTCTAAACTAATTGGTTAAGGTTGTGTAGATGGAAATTGGTTGTGAGATGTGTAGAAAGTAACTGTTTGAGGGTTGTTTAGATGGAAATTGGTTGAGAGTTGTGTAGAAGGTAATTGTTTGAGGGTTGTGTGGATGGTAACTGGTTGAGGGTTGGGTAAATGCTAATTGATTCAGGGTCGTGTAAATGCTAATTGGTTGAGGGTTGTGTAGATGGTAATTGGTTGAGGGTTGTGTAGATGGTAATTGGTTGAGGGTTGTGTAGATCGTAACTGGTTGAGGGTTGTGTAGATGGTAATTGGTTCATGGTTGTGTAGATGGTAATTGGTTGAGGGTTGTGTAGATAGTAACTGGTTGAGAGTTGTGTTGATGGTAACTGGTTGAGGGTTGTGTAGATGGTAATTGGTTGAGGGTTGTGTAGATGGTAATTGGTTGAGGGTTGTGTAGATGGTAATTGGTTGAGAGTTGTGTAGATGGTAATTGGTTGAGGGTTGTGTAGATGGTAATTGGTTGAGGGTTGTGTAGATGGTAATTGGTTGAGGGCTGTGTAGATGGTAATTAGTTGAGGGTTGTGTAGATGGTAATTAGTTGAGGGTTGTGTAGATGGTAACTGGTTGAGGGTTGTGTAGATGGTAACTGGTTGAGGGTTGTGTAGATGGTAATTGGTTGAGGGTTGTGTAGATGGTAATTAGTTGAGAGGTGTGTAGATAGTAACTGGTTGAGGGTTGTGTAGATGGTAACTGGTTGAGGGTTGTGTAGATGGTAATTAGTTGAGGGTTGTGTAGATGGTAATTAGTTGAGGGTTGTGTAGATGGTAATTGGTTAAGGGTTGTGTAGATGGTAATTGGTTGAGGGTTGTGTAGATGGTAATTGGTTG
Organism: Cherax quadricarinatus; assembly: GCF_038502225.1. Taxonomy (NCBI): domain Eukaryota; kingdom Metazoa; phylum Arthropoda; class Malacostraca; order Decapoda; family Parastacidae; genus Cherax; species Cherax quadricarinatus. Next base: position 11,632,040 of record NC_091353.1, read on the forward strand.
AGGGTTGTGTAGATGGTAATTGATTGAGGGTTGTGTAGATGGTAATTGTGTAGATGGTAATTGGTTGAGGGTTGTGTAGATGGTAATTGGTTGGGGGTTGTGTAGATGGTAATTGGTTGAGGGTTGTGTAGATAATTGGTTGAGGGTTGTGTAGATGGTAATTGGTTGAGGGTTGTGTAGATGGTAATTGGTTGAGGGTTGTGTAGATGGTAATTGGTTGAGGGTTGTGTAGCTGGTTGAGGGCTGTGTAGATGGTAATTAGTTGAGGGTTGTGTAGATGGTAATTAGTTGAGGGTTGTGTAGATGATAATTGGTTGAGGGTTGTGTAGATGGTAATTGGTTGAGGGTTGTGTAGATGGTAATTGGTTGAGGGTTGTGTAGATGGTAATTGGTTGAGGGTTGTGTAGATGGTAATTGGTTGAGGGTTGTGTAGCTGGTAATTGGTTGAGGGCTGTGTAGATGGTAATTAGTTGAGGGTTGTGTAGATGGTAATTAGTTGAGGGTTGTGTAGATGGTAACTGGTTGAGGGTTGTGTAGATGGTAATTGGTTGAGGGTTGTGTAGATGGTAATTGGTTGAGGGTTGTGTAGATGGTAATTAGTTGAGAGGTGTGTAGATAGTAACTGGTTGAGGGTTGTGTAGATGGTAACTGGTTGAGGGCTGTGTAGATGGTAATTAGTTGAGGGTTGTGTAGATGGTAATTAGTTGAGGGTTGTGTAGATGGTAATTGGTTGAAGGTTGTGTAGATGGTAATTGGTTGAGGGTTGTGTAGATGGTAACTGGTTGAGGGTTGTGTAGATGGTAATTGGTTGAGGGCTGTGTAGATGGTAATTAGTTGAGGGCTGTGTAGACGGTAATTAGTTGAGGGTTGTGTAGATGGTAATTAGTTGAGGGTTGTGTAGATGGTAATTAGTTGAGGGTTGTGTAGATGGTAATTGGTTGAGGGTTGTGTAGATGGTAATTGGTTGAGGGTTGTGTAGATGGTAATTGGTTGAGGGTTGTGTAGATGGTAATTGGTTGAGGGTTGTGTAGCTGGTAATTGGTTGAGGGCTGTGTAGATGGTAATTAGTTGAGGGTTGTGTAGATGGTAATTAGTTGAGGGTTGTGTAGATGGTAATTGGTTGAGGGTTGTGTAGATGGTAATTAGTTGAGGGTTGTGTAGATGGTAATTGGTTGAAGGTTGTGTAGCTGGTAATTGGTTGAGGGCTGTGTAGATGGTAATTAGTTGAGGGTTGTGTAGATAGTAATTGGTTGAGGGCTGTGTAGATAACATAAGAACATAAGAACGATGGAACACTGCAGAAGGCCTACTGGCCCATGTGAGGCAGGTCCAAGTCTCCTACCGGCTTAAGCCAAAGCACCCAACCTAGTCAGGTCAGGTCACGTTGACTTAAGGGAGGAACACGGCAACCGACCTGGTAGCACAAGCTATCAGGTCTAACTCACACCCACCCACATCTACTCATGTATTTATCCAACCTATTTTTAAAGCTACACAACGTTCTGGCCTCTATAACGGTACTTGGGAGTTTGTTCCACTCATCCACAACTCTATTACCAAACCAGTACTTTCCTATATCCTTCCTGAATCTGAATTTTTCCAACTTAAAACCATTGCTGCGAGTCCTGTCTAGGCTAGATATTTTCAGCACACTATTTACATCCCCTTTATTTATTCCTGTCTTCCATTTATACACCTCAATCATATCACCCCTAATTCTACGTCTTTCTAGAGAGTGCAGATTCAGGGCCCTTAGTCTATCCACATAGGGAAGGTTTCTGATACATGGGATCAACTTTGTCATCCTCCTTTGTACATTTTCCAGAGAATTTATATCCCTTCTGTAATACGGTGACCAAAACTGTGCAGCATAATCTAAATGAGGCCTAACCAAGGATGTATAGAGTTGAAGAACAACCTGAGGACTCCTATTATTTATGCTTCTTGATATGAAGCCAAGGATTCTATTAGCTTTATTGCGAACACTTATGCACTGTTGTCTTGGTTTCAGATTACTGCTAACCAGAACTCCTAAATCTTTTTCGCAATCCGTAATATTAAGATCTACATTATTTAGTTTATATGTGGCATGGTTATTGTCCTGTCCAACATTTAGAACTTTGCATTTGTCTATATTAAACTGCATCTGCCACTTCTTCGACCACTGCATCAGTCTATTCAAATCTTCCTGGAGTGCTCGAATGTCCTCGTCAGAATGAATTCGACGGCCTATTTTGGTGTCATCGGCAAACTTGCCGATGTCGCTCTTTATGCCCTCATCTATGTCGTTTATGTAGATTGTGAACAGCAGGGGGCCCAACACTGACCCCTGTGGAACACCGCTCGTGACGCTTCCCCACTCTGATTTCTCCCCATTTATACAAACTCTCTGCTGCCTATTTGTCAACCATGCCTCTATCCAGGAAAAAATCTCTCCTCCTATTCCATGTGCTTTAATTTTCCTCAATAGTCTCTGATGTGGGACCCTGTCAAAAGCCTTACTGAAGTCCATATACACAATATCATATTCATTACCATGATCTACCTCCTCAAATACCTTAGTGAAAAAAGTTAATAAATTCGTAAGGCAGGAATGCCCCTTTGTAAAACCATGCTGAGATTCGTTGATTAATTTATGCTTTTCAAGGTGGCTACGAACTGCCTCGGCAATTATTGATTCCATAAATTTTCCCACTATGGAGGTTAGGCTTATTGGTCTATAGTTCGAAGCTAAGGACCTGTCACCTGTTTTGAAAATAGGTATCACATTTGCCATTTTCCACTTATCTGGCACCATGCCAGTTTGTAGTGATATGTTGAAAAGATTAGCCAAAGGTGTGCTAAGCTCCTCTTTACATTCCTTTAGAACCCTTGCATACAGTTCATCAGGGCCTGGGGATTTGTTAGGTTTTAATTTATCTATTTGCCTAAGGACCATGTCACTTGTGACCCTAATAGTGCACAGTTTATTATCGTCCTGTTCTACATAATTTATCATTACTGGAATATCGCTGGTATCCTCCTGTGTAAAAACTGAGAGGAAGTATGTGTTAAAAATTCTACACATTTCCTTATCACTGTCAGTGAGCTGACCCGAGGAACTTTTGAGTGGGCCTATCTTGTCCCTGATCTTACTTCTGTATACCTGAAAGAATCCTTTTGGGTTAGTCTTCGATTCTCTTGCAACTTTAACCTCATAATCTCTTTTTGCTTTTCTAATTCCCTTTTTTATTTCTCTCTTTAACTGAATATATCGATTTCTCAATTGCCCCTCTCCTCTTTTGATTTGCCTATATATGCCTCTCTTTTGACCAATCAGATATTTTAATCTATTGTTCATCCATTTAGGATCATTTTTGTTTGATCTGATTTCCCTATTTGGAACATAATTTGACTGAGCAGCTAGAACTATGCCCTGGAAAGCATCATATCGGCAACCATCACCACCTACCTGACCCTTAGTCAGGTCATTCCAGTTCAGCCCACCTAAGTAATTTTTCAGTCCTATGAAATCAGCCAAGCGAAAGTCAGGGACGGAGACTTGATTGCCATTATTAGGGGAATTCCATGATATATTAAAACTGAGTGATTTGTGATCACTTTCCCCAAGCTCATCATTAACCTCAAGATTATTAATTAGTGTTTCCCTACTGGCAAGAACCAAGTCAAGGAGGTTATTTCCCCTAGTTGGCTCTGTCACAAACTGTTTTAAAAAACAATCCTGGATTGTATCAAGAAAGTCACCTGACTCTAAATTTCCTGTCAAATTGCTCCAGTCAATCTGTCTATAGTTGAAATCTCCCATTAGCACAACATTTTCGTATGTAGATGCCTTACGAATTTCGTCCCATAGAAGTTTACTGCACTCCCTATCAAGATTTGGGGCCCTGTAAATCACACCCAAAATTAGTTTTTCTCGGCCCTCGAGAAGCTGTAACCAAACAGATTCAGTGGCTGACGCTTCTAATTTAACCCTTTGAGGGTTTTCGTCGTACTAGTACGTCTTACGCGTAGGGGTTTTTGACGTACTAGTACTCATAAATTCTAGCGGCCTCAAATCTAGTGGGAGAAAGCTGGTAGGCCTTTATATGAAAGAATGGGTCTATGTGGTCAGTGTGCACAGTCTAAAAAAAATCCTGCAGCACACAGTGCATAATGAGAAAAAAAAAACTTTGACCATTTTTTTTTAATAAATCAGCGACTTTGCAGTGTATTTTCGTATGGTATTTATTGTTGTATTCTAGTTTTCTTGGTCTCATTTTATAGAATGGAAGACATATTACTGAAATTGAGATGATTTTGACTGGTTTTACAATGAAAGGTGCCTTGAAATTGAGCTCAAAGTAGCAGAAATGTTCGATTTTTACCAAACTTCAAAAGTAAACAAATCGTGCCAAGCGTGCAATACACGTCAACTGGTGAGTCTAATATTCTTTCACAAGTGCGCCAATAATATTTATACCATTTTTTACACTAATGCACTAGTCTGCATAACAGTAAATCTTATATTTTTTGTGAGAATAAAAATTCAAAGTGGAAAGCAAAAGAATATAAGAGGGGCCTTGAGACGTGACTAATGACTAGAGGAAATGTCATTTTAGTGCCAGGAATGTTTTTCTTGTTTATTCTGGACCCTATTCCGAAATTGGCATCTTTTGAATTTTGTGTGAAATTGGCAAAATTGCTAAATTCTGACCACTGTACTGGATAGTTGAATTTGTAAATGGGTGGTTTCTTGCACCCATTCGATAGAAAAAATGGAGTTCTAGCGAAATATTCATGTTTTTTGTCGACTAGTACAGTGAAATTGGCCGAAAATGGGGCTCAAAGTGGGCAAAATCGCCGATCCGTAAACATCACCGAGACCGCTAACTTTGCGAGAGCATAATTCCGTAAGTTTTCAATCAAATTTCAAACTTTTGGTGTCGTTATGATCGGGAAAAGATTCTCTATCTTTTCATAAGAGAAAATAATTTTTTTTTTTTTTAAATTTGGCCGACCCTGAGAACGAGTTTCGGAGAGGGCCTGTCGACCCTCAAAGGGTTAATATCTTGTCTAACACAACAATTTAAATTGTCTCTGACATACATCACTACTCCACCACCTTTCCTGTTGACCCTGTCAGTGTGGAATAATTTATAGCCTTGTATGTGACATTCAGAGGGCATCTCTCTATCTTTCAGATTGAGCCAGGTCTCTGTTATAGCAATAATATCTATGTTTCCTGCACTTGCAATTAATCTTAGCTCATCTATCTTATTTCTTACACTCCTGCTATTAGTATAGTAAACCTTAAGGGAGCTAGTCCCTTGCTGCCCTCTGCTGTCCCCCTTTGTTTGCTGACCTGATCTATTGTCTTTATTGATAACTTCATGCTGAATGCCTTTTATACATTTACTGTTTCCAACCCAAGTGTTGCAACCTGCTTGTTTCCCACACACACCCATACCTCTATCTTCCATCAGTTTAAAATCATAGGCATTTCACCAATGGCCTTCTCAATCGAGTCTGCAAGTGCTACCACCCCAGCCCCAGAGAGATGTACCCCATCCCTTGCATACATATCATGTTTGCCATAAAAGTTGTTCCAGTTGTCAATGAATGGGATTGCAAGTTCCTTGCAGTATCTGTCTAGCCAGCAATTTACACCAATTGCCCTAGACAACCATTCATTTCCTACTCCCCTTCTAGGCAAGATGCTACATATGATTGGAATCCCTCCCTTAGACTTAATGAAATCTATAGCTGACCTGTACTTATCTAGCAGCTCTTCTCTCCTACCCTTCCCAATATCATTTCCACCAGTTGTGGGACTTGCACATCAGAGCTTATTTCTTGGGTAGCATTGAAAATTGGGTAGGTCAAATGTTTGTTAGTGGGATGAATTGTAAAGGACCTGCCTAGTATGGGCCAACAGGCCTGCTGCAGTGTTCCTCCTTTCTTATGTTCTTATAATGGGCTTGTTCCCATTACCTGACATGATATTATCCAGCCTGTTGACAATGTCCCCAACACCAGCTCCAGGGAAGCACACTCTCTCATCTTCTTATTCCTATTACAAAAAGCACTGTCAATATATCTTACCTGAGAGTCACCAACCACAAGAATGCGCTTACCTCCATTAGCAGGGGCAGTAGTACCCTTACCTTCACTGGCCACTGAAGTACATTCATCCTGAAGAACAGAGAAGCGATTTCCTACCTTCAGATCTTCACTCTTAACTTTCCTTACTCTGATGCGCCTTCCATTACTGTGAACCACTCGCCACTTGTAGCAGGTGCTGGACTGCACCTCACTGCTGGTAGCCGTTGCTACCTCCCCAACTACAGCCTCCTCACAGCGAGAGACAGACTGCACCTCACTGCTAGAAGCCTCATTCCCCACAACTCCAGCCACCTCACACTCTCTCCCAGACCCATTGAGGTGGACCTTCAGCCTCCTAATCTCCTCCTGGAGAAGCAAGACCTCTTCCTTCAACTCTCCAACCTCAATTTTTAAAACACTGCAGAAGAAAGCCATGCTTTGTAACCGTCCACACTAATCCCCAAAGCAGCTCAGGGTCTGTGACCTCACGTGACGACTGATCACTGAGTAATTAGTTGAGGGTTGTGTAGATGGTAATTAGTTGAGGGTTGTGTAGATGGTAATTGGTTGAAGGTTGTGTAGATGGTAACTGGTTGAGGGTTGTGTAGATGGCAATTAGTTGAGGGTTGTGTAGATGGTAATTGGTTGAGGGTTGTGTAGATGGTAACTGGTTGAGGGTTGTGTAGATGGTAATTAGTTGAGGGTTGTGTAGATGGTAATTGGTTGAGGGTTGTGTAAAAGTGTGTATTGTTAAACCCATTTGAGACTGTATAAGCAATCAATTAATTTTGTCTTATTAGTCTTAAGACAGGCTTAAGTTTGCCCAAAATGCTTTGAATAGTAAGAGGCTTCCTGCATGCACACCTAAATATCACTCATCTCTGTACAAACACTGTATCATGCTGAAATAGTCTTTAATAGGAAGCATATACCACAATTACAGCAAAAGTGGCTTCTGTTCTGAATACTGATGCAACATTATCATTATTAGAAGTTATGTCTTGGAAAATTTATTCTGTGAAAATTTGAGACAAAATTACATTCACGACGCGAGGATATAATTAACTCGCTTATTTTACCAGCATTCACTTTCTCCTTCATTATTCAGTGCCTTATGAAGAAGGAAAATATAGACCAGCTGTTAAAATTATGATCTTGAGAAGACATATAATAATGATAATATGATAGTAGAATATGCCAATACAGTCTCTCCTCACTTAACAATGGAGTTCCGTTCCTAAGACCATGTTGGTAAACGAATTCATCACTAAGTGAGGAGCATGCTATAATGGTAGTGGATTTGGGTCAACCATCTTTGATATTGTTTTAATGTCACCTTTGTGCCATTTATAACATTTCTGATATATTTTTAAATGTTTATACAGTAGTGTACTGTATATTGTAATAAACAGAATAGAGGAAATCAGCTCTAATAAACATTATTCAGGTATGCATACTGGTCAGGGAGCATGTCGTAAGTCTGAGTCGTCGGTAAATGAGTACGTCGCTAAGTGAGGAGAGGCTGTAGTATGTAAATATGATATACAATGCAGGTTATAGCATTTTACTATCAAGATGATTCATTCACCAGGGACTTAATGAAGATATTTAGAGGAGAAAGTAACGGTGTTGTGGCTTGACTGCCCAACCACTAGACAGCAGTGTGTATGCCACCTTCCCTCAGTATGGTTATAGGAATTCATCATTTTTGTAGAAGTAAAAAACTAAAGGAGAAGTGAGATGTTGTAATTCAGAAGACTATCTGAACTATGTCAACACACTTCTGACAAGACAGCAATTGAATGAATGAAGGCGAATGTTTCCTCTTCTTTTTTTTTTCAGAGAGGGCACACTACCTCAATGGAAAAATGGCAGGTGTTAAAAAAATGAGAATTAAATAAGACAGACTTTACAGATCTTTCAAGTACAACAGCACACTGCTCTTTGGGAGAATAATTTTTGAAACACAATAATGAATGCAGAATACAGTTGTTTATTACAACTTAATTTGAGTTCATCTTTGTCATATGTTTACCTGTTCAAAGATTCTAAAGAGATGACCATAATTCAAATATTTGCTCAAGTCCAAAAGCATCTGACACTGCCTAAACATACTACAATGTTTTCTAGTTAGGAAAACAAATGTAGGTCAACTGTACACAATCACGAACGAGAATGATCTATCACGATTTCTCAGGGATACTAATCTTACAGAGAATAACTAAACAAAGTCCAACCTAAAAGCCTACGTAATGTAGTGTATGTTTTGGTCCATTATTGTTCAAATTTCATTGTACAATCTCTTAGTAATTAAATTATCAACTACCTCATTTTGTGATTTTACTAGTAAGCAAAAGTCACCTTATGTAATTTTCTTATTTACTATTGTTTGCTTAAACATTAGCTGAATTGATACTTTCTCTGTCCATATTACTACCTCATATTTTTTTAAATACTGTCAATTGATATTACTTACTAAAATTAATAATTACCATTTTTACTATAATTTCAATTTACTCTCAACATTTTTGACATTTAATAACCATTACTTGTCTAATTACCTTTATCTGTTTTAATACCACATTTACTATCTTAGAGTACTCTTAATTACCTTGTACTGCCAAATAACCTCAAGTATAACTACCAGTACAATATTGAATGAAATAAACATTACTTTTTCACTTTTTTTGTAATCATTATTACTTACTAAAATTTTATTAGACACCATATTTACTACCAGTCAATTTTACTTTTTTACATTATACATTATTTTATACTTCCCATAACATTTTGTTGCCATCTTATTATCATATTATAACCAAGACATTACCATTGTTATTTTTTACTATTATTCTTTTGGTACTTTAATTGTGAATTTTATTTTGTCAATTTAAATCTAGTTATACTCTTGATCTTGTCAACAACCTATACCAGACTCTAGTGCAATTGCAAGTACCATTTCAATTTGTATTTTTATATTAAAAGTTTATATTTTAAGTCCTACTCTAAGATTGTTTTCATATCTTAGTGACTATATTGTGTGTGCAATTAGTGTATATTTCAATTATATTATTGTTCAAGGCCCTTAACTATCTTTTGCTAACTAGTACCAACTACCTCATATATTTTTTTTTTCTACTTTTTTTTTATTCTTTTACTACCTTAACTTGTATATTTTATCTTGTCAATTTAAATCTAGTTATACTCTAATTCTTGTAAACAACTTATATAAGACTTTAGTGCAATTACAACTGAGAGTCTTGTGCCTTTTTTATATCATTAGATTAAACTCAGTTGTACTATAGCTCATTCTAGCTCAATACATAGTCAGTACCAAAGTCATTATATTAGACCATAGTGTAATTACTAGTGAGAGCCTGGTGCTATTTTTAATTTGTATTTCTACATTATTAGATTAAACCTAGTTGTACTATTGCTCACTCTAGGTCAATACATAGACTATACCAAAGTCATTACATTAGACCTTAGTGCAATTACAAGTGAGAGTCTTGTGCTATTTTTAATTTGTATTTTTATATTACTAGTTTATACCTAGTTGTACTTTAGTTCATTCCAGCACAACACATAGACAACACCAACTTCATTATGTGTATTAGTGACTATACTCTACATGACCAAAATGCTATAGCTATATACTTGTCCAAACTTCCCACCACTACAGATATCAGTACTAAAACTCAACACACAACTCAGGATATAAATAACCATAATTTAAACCTAGAAGATGATTGATCACATTGACCCTGATCTAAACCTACATAATCTGACACACAATCAAAACCTATTGGAAAGTAACTGCCTTTACTACACAGCATCACAAGCCAGCACTATCCTAAACAATGATAAAAGTCTATCAGTACTTAACTACAACATCAGGTCCTTAAGCAAACACTATGATGACCTCCTGGCACTCCTTGAATCACTAAAGACACCCTTCTCCTGCATTATTCTTACCGAGACCTGGTTAAAACAGGACGCAATAGATATCTACCCTCTACCAGGATACACAGCAATCCACAACTGCAGACCATACCAAGTTGGGGGTGGTATTGCAATCTATTACTCTAACCAATTATCTTGTATCAGCACCAATTGCTTTAGTGATGAATATGGAGAATACATTTTTGCTAATTTTACTGTAAAAAACCTTAAGACGCCTATAACAATCGGTGCCATTTACCGGATACCCCACACTAACATCCCAAACTTCAGTGAGAAATTAAAGGCACTAATAACAAACAGACAAATGAATAAGCACCACCTTCTCTTAGCTGGAGACTTCAACATTAACCTTGGCCTACTAGATGATCAGCCTGTAACTGATTTCATCAACAATATGAACAACACACTTCTCATACCAACAATAACTAAACCAACCAGGCTCACTGAAACAAGTGCAACCATAATAGACCACATATGGACCAATATACTAGCCCCCCTTAAATCAGGGATAATCACAGATAGCACTACAGACCACTACCCTACCTTCCTCTTGACAAACAGTAAACCACCACTTGAATACAACAAAGTCTCATTTAGACTCCATGATGAGGCCTCAATAAGGAAGTTCACAGCTGATCTAGAGACTGTTGACTGGCCTACAGAATTCTCCAAGGCCAATGGTATTGACGACTGGACAGACATTTTTCTTAACAAACTACTTAGACTATACAACAAACATTGTCCTATAAAAACGAAACAGATCACAAACAAACGGCTTGGTTGCCCATGGCTAACCAGCACCATTCTGAAATCCATTGATAAGAAACACCAATATGAAAAGCAATATAGACAGGGCTTAATACACAAAGATATTCTTAAACACTATTCATCAGTCCTCACCAAAGTAATAAAGAAAGCCAAACAACTATACTACTCCAGTAGATTCACTGACACAAGAGGAGATATAAAAAAGACCTGGAAAACACTCTCTCAGATTCTAGGGACCCACAAACTGAAAAAAAACAAGAATATTGTCCTAACTAAACCTAATGAAACACCACTGCAACCCACCGACACAGCTAACAAGATAAACGACTTCTTAACCATAGGCTCTAGTCTCGCCAATAAAATCCCACGTACCAATGCCCATGCCGGGGACTACCTAGATGGGAATTTCCCAAATTCCTTCTATCTTGCTCCAACTGAGCCCACGGAAGTCACCGAGATTATAAAGTCACTTAAAAATAACTCAGAGAATCTGTCTCATGTCCCACCATTATTGTACAAGAGAGTGGCCCATGTCCTCTTGCATACTATCTCATTGCTTTTTAACAAGTCACTAGAAGCTAGCACCTTCCTGAAACTACTCAAGACGGCAAGGGTTACACCAATACATAAAGGTGGTGACCCTACAGATTTAAACAACTATAGGCCAATATCAAACTTACCATTGCTATCCAAAATCTTTGAGAAACTCGTGTACAGGAGACTATATTCATTTATAACGTCACAAAACATACTGAACCCCTGCCAATTTGGATTCAGGAAAAATAAAAGCACTAACGATGCAATTATAAAAATGCTAGATCTGCTTTACACAGCATTGGAAAATAAGGAATATCCACTAGGAATTTTTATTGACCTAAGAAAAGCTTTTGACACAGTAGACCACGGGATCCTACTCCACAAACTTGACCATTATGGTATAAGAGGCCATGCGCTTGCATATTTCAAATCTTACCTTACTAATAGGTATCAGTATGTCACCATTAATGACACAGCATCAACAACACAGCCACTTGATACTGGAGTTCCACAGGGAAGTGTCCTTGGTCCCCTGCTCTTCCTCATATACATCAATGATCTTCCAAACGTATCTCGACACCTGAACCCCCTTCTCTTTGCTGACGACACGACTTATGTCATCTTTCACCCTAATCTTGCAACCCTCAACACCATTGTTAATGAGGAGCTGATCAAAATATCGACTTGGATGACAGCCAATAAACTTACGCTTAAAGTTGACAAAACCTACTACATTATGTTTGGTAGCAGAGCAGGAGATGCGCAAATTAACATTAAGATCGACAACACTCTAATTACCAGGCATAATGAGGGCAAATTCCTAGGCCTATACCTCGACAACAACCTGAACTTCAGCACCCATATCCAACACATAACCAAAAAAGTATCCAAAACAGTTGGGATCCTCTCCAAGATACGATACTACGTGCCGCAAACTGCCCTTCTCACACTATACCATTCACTATATATCCATACCTCACCTATGCTATCTGTGCTTGGGGTTCAACTGCAGCAACACACCTAAAGCCAATAATAACCCAACAAAAAGCCACAGTAAGAATAATCACTAAATCCCATCCCTGGCAACACCCCCCCCCCCACTCTTCATAGATCTAAACTTACTCCCTGTTCAGTACATCCACACTTACTACTGTGCAATCTACATCTACAGGACCTTAAATTCCATTATTAACCTTGACCTAAAACGCTTTCTTGATAGTTGTGACAGAACCCACAGGCACAACACCAGACACAAACATCTCTATGACATTCCCCGTGTCCGACTAAACCTTTACAAAAATTCAATGTATGTCAAAGGCCCTAAAATCTGGAACACCCTACCTGAAAATTCCAAAACTGCAGACACATTCATCACCTTCAAAACTACCATCAGAAAACATCTTATCTCCCTGATACACCCTGTCAACTAATAATATGAATACCACCTGGTGGTTCACACTTACACTCACTCACCCATTTGACCATAAACAGAAATATCAATCTCAATCTCAAAATAATGAATCTTAACTGGTCAAAAGTTGGCCTGTGATACTCCAATACTGAAACTATGTATAGTGCCAAAACAAAAGCATTCACATTGCTAAACTCACAACTAGTATTTAGTCACTTAGCCATAATACCAACTTATCTCATAATTTTGTAACATTTTAAACCTAAGATTTAATATAAGTCTGCCCGAAATGCCTAGCCATGCTAGGCGTTCTAGTGGTACACTCTGTAATTATTATTTTACTACATGTAAACCACACAATAACCAAATTCTGTAAACTCAGCATTGTAATACTTATAGAGAATAAAGTTTGAATTGAATTGAATTGAATTCATTTCTGTGTTCTCAGTATTGTACAGTACTCAACCTTTGCAGCAGCCTGATGTACTTTTACTCACAACAGTAAGATATCATCTCCAACAAACAGTATTTATAGTTCATTAAATCAATATACAGGTGATCTTTGACTTACGATGGTTCAAAAGCAACTACCTTTGAGTTGAAGGTTAAGATAATTACTCAGCATGAAAGCAGCAAGTCTGTAACTTGTATTCATTTACTTTTTAATAATGGTATTTAGTTACAGTAATTATTTGTTTACTTATTCAGTGACAGTAGTTATTTATTTACTTATTTATCTAGCATATCATATTCATATTCGACTTACGATGGGTTCGTTGGAATGTAACCCCATCGTAAGTTGAGGAGCACCTATAGTGTAAACTCTTACCCCATGCCTCATGGCCTCATTACTGACCCTTTCTTCTATGGTAATTATTCCTTAGGGATAGAAAATACAATTGTCTAGCAACACCCAAGGCATCATACACAGCCCTTCTGTTCTTTGAGATTCTACATGATGAAAAGAAGTTGTTTTTTCCATAAAATATCTCCAAAAACCACCCTGCATCCTATAAACTGAAAGTCAGTGAAGGGAGCTATAAATTTGGGGTGTGGGGTGGGCTGTAGCTTTCCCAGTTACGTCTGATGCCGAGCCATTGAAACTAAAATAAGTCTTATAAGCTGTGAAATACAGTATTTCTTTCTTCAGATAACTGTAAACTGCTCCATGGACAGGTACCTCCCCTTACCCCAACCCTTATGTAACCTGCAACAATTTGTGAAGTAATGAGAATAAGAGATACAGTTTTTGAACTCTAGTGTTGACAAGCCTCTGGCAAGACAGTTACAGAGTGATGATGATGAAAGTGTTTCTTCTTTCTCGGGACACCTTGCCTTGGTGGGAAACAGCCAATGTGTTAAAAAAAAAAATTAATATAGTTCCATCCCTCAAGACATATGAAAGGATTCATGGAAACCAGTTAGCCAGGTTTGAGTCATGGAGGTGGGAATTCCAGTGCCTGAATTCTAAAGGAGGGGGTTGAGATATGTTGCAGTTTTGAAATGTAGTACTGGAATCCCTTTTGCAAGACAGTGATGTTTTATGCATCAAAAATAACGCTTCAGGTGAAGAATCTTTCTTAAAAGGTAAATAACCTGCACACAAGAGAGAGAAGCTTACAACAACAATTCAGTCCTACTTGGACCATTTACAATGTCACACGACTCACACTTTGTAAATGGTCCAATGTCATTGTAAGCTTCACTCTCCTATATGCGGGTTATCTGTGTATTGTTTCAGTCATGGTATTGTGCCTTTTTGTCCTTCAACCTTTCCCAAACACTTCAGCTAAGGGTAAAAATGTTCTGTGATACCAACAAGTTGTTGGAAAGACAAAATGCAAACACCTGGACATTGTATTGGGAATGTTTTGGTCCTGGTTCCTCTGTCACTGCACATTTGGAGTGACCAAAGTCCCAGAACAGAAACATTTCCAGTAAAATGTCAGCGTTTCCATTTTTTTTTTTTTTTGTTCAGCTAACAGCTACCTCTCTGAACTGAAGTGTTAGACATAACAAAATATGTGTATAAAATAAGTGAGGCTTACTTTGGAATATGTAAGTAGATGTTAAGAAAAACTGTAACAAATACAAAACTCAGCACTCCCCACAAGACTGGAATGCTGAAGTGATGAAATGGGAATGTTGAAGCAATAAGATTGGAATGAACCAATAAGATTGGAATGTTGAAGCTATAAGATTGGAATGTTGAAGTGATAAGATTGGAATGTTGAAGTGAGAAGATTGGAATGTTGAAGTGATAAGATTGGAATGCTGAAGTGATAAGATTGGAATGCTGAAGTGATAAGATTGGAATGTTGAAATGTAACAGCAGGGCCAGAAATAGAAGAACTTGAAGTTTATTTCAGCTTTATTTTCACTTTGATAAACAAATTGAAGAATTAGACATGTGCAATATTTGGGTATCTTTATTTGTAGACGAGGTAATAAGTCCTTCAGCCTTGGAGTTGAGGAGTACTGTAGTCTCGAGGAATCTTATGTATATAGTTCTAGTCTTTCTATTATGTCCTTGAATTCGCAATGATAAAGCCACACGTGTCTAATTATTCATCTTGTTGGTATTGTATACCATTCATACAATAAACAAAATTACAAAAACTACTAACATTGTTGTCAGTTAATGTTTTATATATATATTCATCATGTTACCATCATTTATAAGATGAATTACAAAATAAGTTTTGCAAGCTTTTCAGTGGAAATTAGGGCAGACCGTTGAGCAATATTATAAAAAAAAAGCACATATATTTTTTTCCATTAAATTAAATGCAGCAATGAACACTGCAGTAGAGCGACTGATACTGAGCAAGCATTGTTACCTTGTAAAGTTGGTGAGGATATAGTTATTTATTTACCACCCTGTAAGCTTCTTCACCACCCAACTACATAACTTTTATGAATGCTTCGCACAGTCGATTCGTTCACTTTTTTACCAAACTTTCGTGACAATTCCCTTGCAGCTTTGGCTGGACCCATCTCACCACATGCCTGATGGATCTGTAGCCGCTCTTCGGCAGTCCAACGATTGTAGACGCGGCGGCATTTTACCTCCCGTAAGCTTCCGTCATCTTCAACCTGTAGGTTGGTGACGAAGGTCAATTTTGCTCCTTACTGGAAACTGTATGTGTAACAAAGTTACGGTGAGCGTTCTTCAGGCAGACTCTGGGGCACCGCCACCTCTCTCTCTCTCTCTCTCTCCACTAATTTATACCTAACTCCCATATTAGTATCCATCTCATGCATGCCTATTTATATGAACTCCTTTAACAAATGGTTTGAAAGGCACATACAAAATTGAATAGCACATAGGAAGGCCTTCATAGTGCATACTATTAAATTCTGGATGACTCTTGTCAGCCGCATTTACAAAACACTGCACAACAGAGGTGCTTGAGTTGAAAGTGCATGTAAAGTCTAAACTTCAACAACTGCATTACATGTACAGTCAACTCATCAACTCATCGATTGAAAAGTTTCACTGAAAATTTAATGTGCACCACGAAGGTCTTCCAATTTGGTGTTAGTCAATGTTGTACAACACAATGTTGTACAACACAATGTTGTACAACACAATGTTGTACATACCTTTCAAATCATATTCACAGTACAGTGGAACCTGGGTGTTCGTATGCCCTAGTGTGTATGTAAAACTTAAGTTTTCTCTATAAAATGCATTTTTTGCTAATATTTTTGGTGTCTGAAACAGATTAATTGGATTTACATTAACAAAAAATACATTTTATAGAGAATAACTCTAGTTTTACATATAAACTAGGGCATACGGACACCCAGGTTCCACTGTACACTGAAGAACAGAGGAGCTGACCAGTGTTTCCACAAAAAGAGTATATGCAGTGTGTGTGTGTGTGTGTACTCACCTAGTTGTACTCACCTAGTTGAGGTTGCGGGGGTCGAGTCCGAGCTCCTGGCCCCGCCTCTTCACTGATCGCTACTAGGTCACTCTCCCTGAGCCGTGAGCTTTATCATACCTCTGCTTAAAGCTATGTATGGATCCTGCCTCCACTACATCGCTTCCCAAACTATTCCACTTACTGACTACTCTGTGGCTGAAGAAATACTTCCTAACGTCCCTGTGATTCATCTGTGTCTTCAGCTTCCAACTGTGTCCCCTTGTTACTGTGTCCAATCTCTGGAACATCCTGTCTTTGTCCACCTTGTCAATTCCTCTCAGTATTTTGTATGTTGTTATCATGTCCCCCCATCTCTCCTGTCCTCCAGTGTCGTCAGGTTGATTTCCCTTAACCTCTCCTCGTAGGACGTGTGTGTGTGTGTGTGTGTGTGTGTGTGTGTGTGTGTGTGTGTGTGTGTGTGTGTGTGTGTGTGTGTGTGTGTGTGTGTGTGTGAGTGTGTGTGAGTGTGTGTGAGTGTGTGTGAGTGTGTGTGTGTGTGTGTGTGTGTGTGTGTGTGTGTGTGTGTGTGTGTGTGTGTGTGTGTGTGTGTGTGTGTGTGTGTGTGTGTGAGTGTGTGAGAGTGTGTGAGAGTGTGTGAGTGAGTGAGTGTGTGTGTGTGTGTGTGTGTGTGTGTGTGTGTGTGTGTGTGTGTGTGTGTGTGTGTGTGTGTGTGTGTGTGTGTGTGTGTGTGTGTGTGTGCATGCTCCTTATCCATTTTTTAATGAAAGATCTGTTCTTTAACATGTCATCTTCTCATTTCTCAATAAAGAAAATATACTTCCGTAATATATTGGTATAATTTTGTTTCCAATTTACAGTGGACTCTCGACCAATGGCATTAATCCATTCCAGAGAGCTAGCCGTTAGTCGATTTTGCCGTTAGTCAAATTAATTTTGCCCATAAGAAATAATGGAAATCCAATTAATCCGTTTCAGACAGCCAAAAGTATTAACAAAAAATATTTTGTTTTTAAAGATTAAATATAAATATACATACAGAAAACAATGACAAATATAAAGCACTAATAAAATGGATAAATGAACATTTAACATCACACTTACCTATACTGACTTATCTTTATTGACTTGACTTCTTGGTGTATGATAGACACGTAGGAGGCAAGAGGAAGACAAGTTTATTATGCTTCAATATGACGCTAATATCATCTCTACGGCTTATTTATCTATCACAATTCATCTAATATGACATTATAAACAATATTAACCCTTTCAGGGTTGAGAGGCCCTCTCCTAAACTTGTTCTCAGGGTCGAAAATTTTTCAAAAAAAAAAAAAAAAAACATTTTTCTTATGAAATGATAGAGAATCTTTTCCCGATTATAATGACACCAAAAGTATGAAATTTGATGGAAAACTTACGGAAATATGCTCTCGCAAAGTTAGCGGTCTCGCTGATGCGTAACCACCCACTTTGAGCCCTATTTTCAGCAAATTTCTCTGTACTAGTCGACAAAAATCGTATTTATTTCGCTAGAACTCCATTTTTTCTATCGAATGAGTACAAGAAACCACCATTTACCAATTTCAACTATCCAATAAAGTGGTTAGAAATTGGCAATTTTGCCAATTTCACACAAATTTCAGAAGATGCCAATTTCCAAATAGGGTCCAGAATAAACAAGACAAACATTCCTGGCATTAAAATAACAAATTCTCTGTTTGTTAGTCACGTCCCCAGGCCCCTCTTATATTTCTTTTGCTTTCCACTTTGAAATTTTATTCTTACAAAAATAGAAGATTTACTGTTATGCAGACTACTGCATTAGTGTAGAAATGGTATAAATAATATCAGCACACTTGTGAAAAAATATTAGACTCACCAGTTGATGTGTATTGGACGCTTGGCATGATTTGTTTATGTTTGAACTTCGGTAAAAATCGAACGTTTCTGCTACTTTGAGCTCAATTTCAAGGTACTTTTCATGGTGAAAACAATCAAAATCATCTCAATTTCTGTAATATGTCTTCCATTCTATAAAATGAGACCAGGAAAACTAGAATACAACCATAAATGCCATACGAAAATACAGTGCAAATTCGCTGATTTAATCCAAAAACACGGTCAAAGTTTTTTTTTCTCATTACACACTGTGTGCTGCAGGATTTTTTTTTATACTGTGCACACTGACCACAAAGACCCATTCTTTCATATGTAGGCCTACCAGCTTTCTCTCGCTAGATTTGAAGATGCTAGAATTTAGGCATTCTAGAACATCAATAACCCTGGTGCGTAAGCCGTACTAGTACGTCGAAAACCCTGAAAGGGTTAATAACATAGAAACATGATATATACTCTAGAATGAATAAAATATATCATAATGTATCAGAGGAGTAAATGCTGTAAGTGTTATTAATGGGCTTAAGGGCCACCACTGAGAGAAGCCATATTGGTGGCGGTGGAGGCTTCTGCCACCAACACCATCACACTTAACCCCTTGACTGTTTCAGTCGTATATATACATCTTACAAGCCACCGTGTTTGAAGTATTTATTATTTATTTTTTTTTATTATCACACTGGCCGATTCCCACCAAGGCAGGGTGGCCCGAAAAAGAAAAACTTTCACCATCATTCACTCCATCACTGTCTTGCCAGAAGGGTGCTTTACACTACAGTTTTTAAACTGCAACATTAACACCCCTCCTTCAGAGTGCAGGCACTGTACTTCCCATCTCCAGGACTCAAGTCCGGCCTGCCGGTTTCCCTGAATCCCTTCATAAATGTTACTTTGCTCACACTCCAACAGCACGTCAAGTATTAAAAACCATTTGTCTCCATTCACTCCTATCAAACACGCTCACGCATGCCTGCTGGAAGTCCAAGCCCCTCGCACACAAAACCTCCTTTACCCCCTCCCTCCAACCTTTCCTAGGCCGACCCCTACCCCGCCTTCCTTCCACTACAGACTGATACACTCTTGAAGTCATTCTGTTTCGCTCCATTCTCTCTACATGTCCGAACCACCTCAACAACCCTTCCTCAGCCCTCTGGACAACAGTTTTGGTAATCCCGCACCTCCTCCTAACTTCCAAACTACGAATTCTCTGCATTATATTCACACCACACATTGCCCTCAGACATGACATCTCCACTGCCTCCAGCCTTCTCCTCGCGGCAACATTCATCACCCACGCTTCACACCCATATAAGAGCGTTGGTAAAACTACTTTACAGTGTTTTGCTAATGCAGCAGTTTTCAGTTATATCCATTCTTCATCTATTTAGACATCCTAAAATAAATATATTCATCACTAGTAGCCTGGAACCTAACCTGCTGTATAAGTGGGGCCCTACAGTAGCCTGGAACCTAACCTGCTGTATAAGTGGGGCCCTACAGTAGGCCAGAACCTAACCTGCTGTATAAGTGGGGCCCTACAGTACTCTCATACATTCCCCTCTTTGCCTCCAAGGACAAAGTTCTTTGTCTCCACAGACTCCGAAGTGCACCACTCACTCTTTTTCCCTCATCAATTCTATGATTCACCTCATCTTTCATAGACCCATCCGCTGACACGTCCACTCCCAAATATCTGAATACGTTCACCTCCTCCATACTCTCTCCCTCCAATCTGATATCCAATCTTTCATCACCTAATCTTTTTGTTATCCTCATAACCTTACTCTTTCCTGTATTCACCTTTAATTTTCTTCTTTTGCACACCCTACCAAATTCATCCACCAATCTCTGCAACTTCTCTTCAGAATCTCCCAAGAGCACAGTGTCATCAGCAAAGAGCAGCTGTGACAACTCCCACTTTGTGTGTGATTCTTTATCTTTTAACTCCACGCCACTTGCCAAGACCCTCGCATTTACTTCTCTTACAACCCCATCTATAAATATATTAAACAACCACGGTGACATCACACATCCTTGTCTAAGGCCTACTTTTACTGGGAAATAATTTCCCTCTTTCCTACATACTCTAACTTGAGCCTCACTATCCTCGTAAAAACTCTTCACTGCTTTCAGTAACCTACCTCCTACACCATACACTTGCAACATCTGCCACATTGCCCCCCTATCCACCCTGTCATATGCCTTTTCCAAATCCATAAATGCCACAAAGACCTCTTTAGCCTTATCTAAATACTGTTCACTTATATGTTTCACTGTAAACACCTGGTCCACACACCCCCTACCTTTCCTAAAGCCTCCTTGTTCATCTGCTATCCTATTCTCCGTCTTACTCTTAATTCTTTCAATTATAACTCTACCATACACTTTACCAGGTATACTGAACAGACTTATCCCCCTATAATTTTTGCACTCTCTTTTATCCCCTTTGCCTTTATACAAAGGAACTATGCATGCTCTCTGCCAATCCCTAGGTACCTTACCCTCTTCTATACACTTATTAAATAATTGCACCAACCACTCCAAAACTATATCCCCACCTGCTTTTAACATTTCTATCTTTATCCCATCAATCCCGGCTGCCTTACCCCCTTTCATTTTACCTACTGCCTCACGAACTTCCCCCACACTCACAACTGGCTCTTCCTCACTCCTACAAGATGTTATTCCTCCTTGCCCTATACACGAAATCACAGCTTCCCTATCTTCATTAACATTTAACAATTCCTCAAAATATTCCCTCCATCTTCCCAATACCTCTAACTCTCCATTTAATAACTCTCCTCTCCTATTTTTAACTGACAAATCCATTTGTTCTCTAGGCTTTCTTAACTTGTTAATCTCACTCCAAAACTTTTTCTTATTTTCAACAAAATTTGTTGATAACATCTCACCCACTCTCTCATTTGCTCTCTTTTTACATTGCTTCACCACTCTCTTAACCTCTCTCTTTTTCTCCATATACTCTTCCCTCCTTGCATCACTTCTACTTTGTAAAAACTTCTCATATGCTAACTTTTTCTCCCTTACTACTCTCTTTACATCATCATTCCACCAATCGCTCCTCTTCCCTCTTGCACCCACTTTCCTGTAACCACAAACTTCTGCTGAACACTCTAACACTACATTTTTAAACCTACCCCATACCTCTTCGACCCCATTGCCTATGCTCTCATTAGCCCATCTATCCTCCAATAGCTGTTTATATCTTACCCTAACTGCCTCCTCTTTTAGTTTATAAACCTTCACCTCTCTCTTCCCTGATGCTTCTATTCTCCTTGTATCCCATCTACCTTTTACTCTCAGTGTAGCTACAACTAGAAAGTGATCTGATATATCTGTGGCCCCTCTATAAACATGTACATCCTGAAGTCTACTCAACAGTCTTTTATCTACCAATACATAATCCAACAAACTACTGTCATTTCGCCCTACATCATATCTTGTATACTTATTTATCCTCTTTTTCTTAAAATATGTATTACCTATAACTAAACCCCTTTCTATACAAAGTTCAATCAAAGGGCTCCTATTATCATTTACACCTGGCACCCCAAACTTACCTACCACACCCTCTCTAAAAGTTTCTCCTACTTTAACATTCAGGTCCCCTACCACAATTACTCTCTCACTTGGTTCAAAGGCTCCTATACATTCACTTAACATCTCCCAAAATCTCTCTCTCTCCTCTGCATTCCTCTCTTCTCCAGGTGCATACACGCTTATTATGACCCACTTCTCACATCCAACCTTTACTTTAATCCACATAATTCTTGAATTTACACATTCATATTCTCTTTTCTCCTTCCATAACTGATCATTTAACATTACTGCTACCCCTTCCTTTGCTCTAACTCTCTCAGATACTCCAGATTTAATCCCATTTATTTCCCCCCACTGAAACTCTCCTACCCCCTTCAGCTTTGTTTCGCTTAGGGCCAGGACATCCAACTTCTTTTCATTCATAACATCAGCAATCATCTGTTTCTTGTCATCCGCACTACATCCACGCACATTTAAGCATCTCAGTTTTATAAAGTTTTTCTTCTTCTCTTTTTTAGTAAATGTCTACAGGAGAAGGGGTTACTAGCCCATTGCTCCCGGCATTTTAGTCACCTCATACGACACGCATGGCTTACGGAGGAAAGATTCTTTTCCACTTCCCCATGGACAATAGAAGAAATAAAGAAGAACAAGAGCTATTTAGAAAACAGAGAAAAACCTAGATTTTTTTTTTTTTCAACAAGTCGGCCGTCTCCCACCGTATATATATATATATATATATATATATATATATATATATATATATATATATATATATATATATATATATATATATATATATATATATATATATATGATATATATATATATATATATATATATAGTAGGAGTAGCAAGATATCCCTGTTATCTAGCGTGTTTATGAGACAGAAAAAGAAACCAGCAATCCTACCATCATGCAAAACAGTTACAGGTTTTTGTTTCACAGTCATCTGGCAGGACGGTAGTACTTCCCTGGGTGGTTGCTGTCTACCAACCTACTATTTATTATACGCATAAATTCTAGCAGCTTCAAATCAAGCGAGAGAAGGCTGGTAGGCCTACATGAGAGAGAATGGGTCTGAGTGGTGGGTGTGCACCCTGTGAAAAAATCTGGGACTCAGTGGTGCATTGTGGGAATGCCATCTTGGTAGTCCATTTTCACCATGCCCCACAGTAAGAAGTTCTCACTCCTCGGCGGACTGGAAGTCTTTTATTCCCAAGTGATAGCTCTAACAGCGATGGAAGTGCCAGTGAAAGTGAATTCCATGGTTTTCAAGAGGGTGTGACTGAAAACAGTGCCCAGGATAACATAATTAGTGATGAAAACCCAGATGACCCATAACCTTTCACCTCTGGTGCTGGGCCGGCTCATTCACGTTCACCTGTACCAGGACAAAAGAGGAAACTATTTGCCCGTGTACAAGACTCAGATGTGAGCAGTGAAAGTGATAGTGATAGTGATTTCAAAGCTATTGAAAGCAGTTCTAGTTGCGACAGTGAGGGGTGAATATTCTCCAGTGAAGCGGCAGTATAAATGATGCAGCATGCAGTCTGGTAGTGTGTCATATGTTGTTCCAAGGGGAAGGAGTAAATCTTGGAGCACATCCCATGGCCCTACACCATGAACTGGTAGTGAAGATGACGATATTGTTACGATGGGTATGAATGCTGTGAGTGAGGCAGCAGGTGGTGGTGGCACGAGTCATGTGACACCAGCAGCGGGCCATGCTACTACTGACGTTGCTAACTCAGCACAACCACAACCAGCCTCACCCAACCCCACACTCCCACAACATCCACACCCACAACCTGCACAACCACAACCACGTTTCGATATCCAGAACCCACCAGCAAACCACATCTGGGACTGGCAGCAAGGTGACAATTTTGTACCCAGTCCCCATGACTTTGATGAAACACAAAGTGGAATACGGCCATCATGTACACTTGGGAACAATCCTACTGAACTGGAATGCTTTCAGTTATTCTTCGATGAACCCCTGATGGACATTATTGTCAGGGAAAGCAATACATACTTTGAGTACACCATGGCAAACAATTCTTTCACCAAGATCATGCTTACACCAGTGGAAGGACACAACTGTGGCAGAGATGCATCTGTTCTTTGCCACAATAATGATTATGCCACATGTGTATAAGCTCAGTGTCAACACATACTGGTCGACAGACCACCTGATTTCAACCCCAGCTTTCAGTGACATTATACCAGTGAAAAGATTTGTGCTACTGTTACGTATGCTACACTTTTCAGACAAAACAAGGCCTGACAGAAGCGACAGGTTATATAAGATCAGAAATGTGTTTATGTACCTGAAATAAAAGTGCTGTATGTATTTTTATCCCTTCAGGAGGCTTGTTATTGATGAGTTTTGATTTTGCTCAAAGGAAGACTCTTATTCAAGCAGTACATACCAAGCAAGAGGAAACGCTTTGGTACAAAGTTATTTGTACAGTGGAACCTCAAATATCAAACTTAATCCGTTCCAGGGGCTAGTTCTAAATTCGAAAAGTCTGAAAAGCGAAGCAATATTTCCCACAAGAAATAATGGAAATACAATTAATCTGCTCCAGAAGCCCAAAAATATTCACAAAAAAATACATGTTATAGAGATAATTAGTTTTACATACACACAACAAATATAGAGTCTGGAAGATAGGGAGGAGGAGAGAGGTAGTTGGGGTTAGTGTTTGGAAGGAGAATCCCCCTCCATGAGGACTTCAGGTATCAAAGCCCTCTCTGAAGTTACTTCCCTTCTCTGTCAAACTAGCCTCTGCTGGCCTTAAATTCACTATCAGCACTGGTTCCAGGAGCTTTCTGTACCAGATCGGCCTGCAACTTCCTTGCCTTTTCGCAAAATAATTGTCTCTGAAGCACTATCACCTGCCATCTCTTTATCCTTGATCCACACCAGCAACAACTTCTCAACCTGATCGATTGTCTGTGGTCTTTTTTTTGGTTAGCATATTAACACCTTTTGCAACATCAGCTTCCCTGATTTGTTCTTTCTTTGCCAGGATAGAACCAATGGTTGACTTGTTTTTCCCGTACATCCTAGTAAGCTCAATAAGTCTCGCACCACTCTCATACTTCTGTATTATTTCCTTCTTCACATCTATGATGTTTCTCACTTTCTTTACCACAGGGGTACCACTAGCAAGTTTCTTTGGGCCCATGCAGCTTATTTCACAGTCCCACAAGCACTACATACAATGAAATTTTCGTAAAATGTTTGAATGAGAGCGCAGGTTAGTGTTCACTCAAGCATCAACAAAACCAGACTGGCTCACGGCGCCTCCACTGGACAGGTCCGGTACCCGGCAGTTCGAAAATAGGGGTGAGTTCGATAATAGGGACAAAGTTAGTTTGGAAAAAACGTTTGATTTTTGAAGAGTTTGATAAGTGATAAGTTCGAAATTTGAGGTTCCACTGTACTGTGTGATTGCAAAAGTGGTCTGGTTTTGGTTATAATTGTGTACACTGGCAGTAAAACATTACAAGATACCAGGAAGTTATTGGGTATCTCTGGTGATGTGGTTAGAACAATGATGGAACCATATCTTGGTAAGGGGCATATTTTATATACAGTGGACCCCCGGTTAACGATATTTTTTCACTCCAGAAGTATGTTCAGGTGCCAGTACTGACCGAATTTGTTCCCATAAGGAATATTGTGAAGTAGATTAGTCCATTTCAGACCCCCAAACATACACGTACAAACGCACTTACATAAATACACTTACATAATTGGTCGCATTCGGAGGTAATCGTTATGCGGGGGTCCACTGTACTGACAACTGGTACACAAGCCCTTTACTCAGTGATTTCTTGCGAGTGAACATGACAGATGTGTGTGGCACAGTGCATAGAAACCATAAGCATATGCCTAGGTTCGATGCTGGCACTCGTAGAGATGATGTTCAGGTGTTTGCTGCCAATGACATCATGGCATTTCGATGGCATGACAAACGTGAATTCACACTGTTGACATCAGTTCACCGATATGAAATGGTAGACACTGGCAAGCAGAATAGAGACCTCGACAAACCCACTGTAAAACCTGCAGCTGTGATGGGTTACAACCTCAATATGTGGTTAGTGGACAAATGTGACATGCAGATTGGGTTTGCTGATTGTGTTCACAAGAGTTATAAGTGGTACATTAAACTCTTTTTCCATCTTCTTGACATTTCCATGCTGAATGCTTATATGTATAAGTTGAAGACCAACAACAAACCCAAATATGGTGAATTTTGTTTGACAGTTATCAGACAAATAATATTCAAGTACCAAGGAACAACACTTGCAATAGACCAGTGCCCACGAAATTATCAACACATGCCCTCTCGTCTGAGGCCTGGTGATCACTACCCTATACCACTGCCTGCTACTGCTTCCAAGAAAAATGCTCAGAAGTGGTGTTATGTCTGTGCACATACCACAAAACGCCCACAAAAATGCAGACACACTCGTTTTATGTGTGAGGAGTGTAAAGCACCATTGAGCATACACCCATGTTTCAAAGAATTCCACAAGCTGCAGCAGTTCTAGAAAAGTGTCCAGTGATTGTACATATGTATATATATTATAAAACAATCGTAATAAAAAATTTTTTATATTGTTTGTTTGTGTAAACAAGTTTTGTAAACAATATGATGATACTAGTGGTTTTATAATTGTGTTACATTCAATGAGTGCATATATGAACACTGCACCATACTTTGGTCTCACAGGCCACATAAGTTATGTGAAAAAATAAAATAGTGAAAAAACAAGAAACCTTCGAATATAAGTAAACCAAAGTTTACCGTGTGAGCGGCAGTCACCGTTGTTGCCATACACGGCTCATTTTCTGCCAACTTCACGCCTCTATATCTCGGTAAGTACTGATGGCAATTTTTTTTTTTGGACTAAAACAATCAGAAAAATAATCTTAACATTTTCATAAGAAAATTTTTTTTTTTTTTCAAATATTTTTCGACACCAGGAGACACTTCAGGTTTAGGGATTTCGACAGTCAAAGGGTTAAACAATGTATGTAATTTATAAATAAGAAATATTCACATTTTAATTTATAAATAAGTTTATCCAGGTATACACAAATAGTTACGTACATAGATTATCATACATAGCAGCATATGTGTAAAGTACCGAGGATAACCCAAAAAGTCAGAGTGACTTATGTATTTCCAGTGGGGTTCTTTTATATTTACACTTAATATATTTACTTTTATGCTTACACTTTTATATTTACAATTACCTTGGAGGAGATGTTAGTTTAATTAGTTAGTTTGATGGCGGAGATGCTGGCAGAGGTTTAGGGTAGTGGAGGATAGCAGGCCGGCGTATGTTCAGCGGATGTACACACATCCAACAACTTTGGAGAGTTACTTTCATGTCTTTTTCTATCGCTTACTTGCTTAACTTACTTGCTACACTGTTAATTCTACACTTTATCACTGGCTGGCACTATAGCCTTTATTGATGCCTGCTGCTTTAGTATTATACATATTGCAGAATCACTTAATCACTGCAGAAGGCACATTCTCCCCTCTCTCTTCCTCCTCCGCTTTGGTACTTTGCTACGAGTTTTTTCTTGGATTTTATTGTGTTTCTTTCCTTCTTTATCACAGGGCTGGCACTAGAAGCTTTCTTTGGGATCATGGTGGCTTATTTAGCAGTTACAAGCACTAAAAACACTGGAATAATACAAAATATATCGCATGTACACTTGGAATCAACCAAAACGGCTTGTAAACACTGGCACACTGACTGTACATAGAGTCTTGGAGTGGCTGGGCCCGCTTAGGCCAGAGCGGGATGAACGCCGTTAGACGAGTTTTTTGCCATTGGTAGAGCCATTTTTTCTTACGCCAAAGAGCGCCGTTAGACGAATTTGCCATTACTTAATGCCACCATTGGGTGGGGGTCCACTGTATTTTTACCACACTGGGTACTGCCCACCAGGGAAGGGTGATTCAGAGGAGGAAACATACACCATCATTTACTCAATACCTGTCTTTCCAGATGTGTGTGGACATAAGATTTATTTGGCTTTTTAATCCAGAGGGTTAGTGAATGAGGATAAGGTGAATGTGTCATCACAACCAAAATTACCCTCTCAATTATAAAATCCTTATCCCACCTCAGAGGTGATGGTACTGTACTTTCTATAATCAGAACTCAAGCCAGACTTATTTTTGTAAATAGTAAAAACTATGACCGTATTTTTTTAAATGGGTGGACCGGTAAGCCAGCAGAAGGCCTCGGTCAGACGACCAGAAGCTCCAATGGCAGGTCATCAACCAAGACCCGCATTAGGAAACACTTGTCCTGTTTTCTGACGAACCTTACCTAACCTCTGTCTGTTTCTTTTGCATCATCATACAGTTGAAATATTGTAAGTCGAACCATTGTAAGTCAAAGAGCACCTGCACAGTGCAAGTTTTTTGTAAATGCAACTGAAAAAGTGTATCCAAAAATGAATAACGAGCAATAGACCCTCATATTACACGGTAGTTACATTCCTGAAAATGCTGTGTTAGATTAATCTGTGTTATGTAACTGAAGAACTTAAGAGAAAAATAGGGTTACGTTCCTGGATCCCCCAAAAGCCAAACAACTTTTTTTTAGACATCCAGATCTTAGAAAAATAAAAATGATAATGTTGTTTTTGTTGCTTAAGACTAAAAAGGCAACAGAAATATTATTATTTACCTTAAATTGTGGTTGCTGGTGTATGTCAGTGATTGTGAGGAGTGGAAATGCATGGTGTGGCCTTACTGGGCTGAGGCGGACAGTTGTTGGTTGTCAGCAGAAATGGATGGTTGAGGTTCTGGTACTAAAGTCGATGGTTGCATTGGAGTATTGGAGTGTGAATAAATTCTGTAATGTATCTCTGATTTCTTTTACCTTGCAGTAAATTATACATTATTCCAGAAGCTTGGTACTGCCAGGTTGGAGTCAGAGTCCATTGATGCAGCAAGTTTTGTCATAACTTTTTTGTGTAGTTAAACTTGAATGACTTAATAACTCCCCAATCCAGTGGTTGTACTAGAGATGTTGTATTTGGAGGTAAAAATACAACTTTTACATGTGGGGTCACATCCAGCAAAGCTTGTGGATGAGTATGGGATTTATCAAGAATGAATGCAAGGTTCTTACTGTGCAAGTAAAACTTGACTTCAGGAATAAAGTGATGCTTAAACCAGTCAATAAATATTTCCTCTGTCATCCATGCTGACTGGTTTGACATCCAAATTACTGGTAAAGTGTTTTTATCTACACCTTTCAAAGTACGAGGATTCTTAGAGTGGTAAATAACCATAGGCTTATGCCTAAAATCACCTGACGCATTACTGCAAAGGAGCAAGGTGAAGCGATCCTTTTCTTCCTTGAAGCTCGGTGCAGTCCTGTGGAGACAATCATCTCACCCACAGTCAGGCAGCGGCCTCAGGTAGGGAAATATCCCACAGGCGATTCTCCAAACTTTTTCCCCTCCCGCAAACTGAACCATGTTAACCCTTTCAGGGTCGGCAGGCCCTCTCCTAAATTTGTTCTCAGGGTCGAAAAGTTTTCAAAAAAAAAAAAAAAAATTATTATTTTTTCTTATGAAATGATAGAGAATCTTTTCCCAATCCTAATGACACCAAAAGTATGAAATTTGATGGAAAACTTACGGAATTATGCTCTCATGAAGTTAGCGGTCTCGACGATGTTTACGCATTGGTGATTTTGCCCACTTTGAGCCCTATTCTCGGACAATTCCAATGTACCAGTCGGCAAAAATCATACCTATTTTGCTAGAATTCCATCTTTTCTATTGAATGAGTACAAGAAACTACCCATTTACCGATTTCAACTATCCAATAAAGTGGTCAGAAATTGGCAATTTTGCCAATTTCACACAAATTTCAAAAGATGCCAATTTCCAAAATAGGGTCCAGAATAAACAAGACAGACATTCCTGGCACTGAAATAACATTTACTCTGTTCATTAGTCACATCCCCAGGCCTCTGTTACATTTCTTTTCCTTTCCACTTTGAATTTTTATTCTCCCAAAAAATAGATGATTTACTGTTATGCAGACTACTGCATTAGTGTAGAAATGGTATAAATAATATCAGCGCACTTGTGAAAGAATATTAGACTCGCCAGTTGACATGTATTTGATGCATGGCATGATTTGTTTACTTTTGAACTTTGGCAAAAATTAAACATTTCTGCTATTTGAACTCAATTTCAAGATACTTTTCATTGTGAAACCAATCAAAATCATCTCAATTTCTGTAATATGTCTTCCATTCTATAAAATGAGACCAGGAAAACTAGAATACAACCATAAATAGCATACAAAAATACAGTGCAAAGTCGCTGCTTTAAACCAAAAACACGGTCAGAGTTTTTTTTTTCTCATTATGCACTGTGTGATGCAGGAATTTTTTTATACTGTGCACACTGACCACATAGACCCATTCTTTCATATGCAGGCCTACCAGCTTTCTCTTGCTAGATTTGAAGGCGCTAGAATTTATGCGTACTAGTACGGCACCAACCCTGGCGTGCAAGCCATAATAGTACGGCACCAACCCTGAAAGGGTTAAGTTAATTTTAAGAAGTGTTGTATAAAATTATGCCGCAATTTTTCAATAGTGTAATAGCCAACTTGTGCCACATAAATCAGTGTAATATGAGGGTCTACAATACTATGAAGGACTTATCAGGTGCTATTCAGTTTTTAATGTACTTTTTCACTCACATATACAAAAACTGCACTATACAGATTAAAGTAATATCTGAAGAGATATGGCAAATAAACAAGATTTTCCTAAAAACTTAGTTATGTACAAGACATAACAATACAGTACATGTAAACATTCAGAATATAGGTGCTCCTCAACCTACAATTGTTCAATTTATGATATTTTGACTTTACGATGGTACAAAAGCAATTATATACTTTGGAGATGAATTTGAGATAATTACCCAGCATGAAGGTGGCAAGTCCATAACTTGTATTCATTTATTTACTTCACAATAATGATATTTAGTTACAGTAATTATTTGTTTATTTATTCAGTGACAAGAGTTATTTATTTATTTAGCATATAACATTCATGTTAGAATTGCAATGGGTTCATTGCAATGTAACCCCCATCATAAGTCAGGGAGCACCTGTATAAATGGGAGGCATTTCAACAATTCTGATATGCAAAAACTCATATTACCTGTGATTTCAAGGTTCTTAAAGCTTCCAGGAAAACCACCATTGCCAGTCCTGGGGCTCTTCTATATAATAACAGCTTTCCATGTATTCTCCAAGAGCTGTTTTTATAGAGTCACAGCATTTCTACAACGTGCCTATGGTTGAGGCTGATCATTGCATTCACTTGTGTCTAACATTCAACTTGTGTCTAACATTCAGAGCTCAAGATCAGTCTGGCCATATATGGCTGCGACCCCTTCTGAGAACTTGCTTTTCATCAAACCTTTCAGGCTATTATCCAGCCCTTCTTCACTTAACAATGGGGTTCCGTTCCTGAGAGTAGGTCAGTAAACTAATTGGTTGTTAAGTGAGGAGCACACTATACTGGTAGTGGGTTTGTGTCAACCATCTTTATTGTTTTAATGTCACCTTTGCACCAATTATAACATTTCTGGTATGTTTTTATATGTTTATACAGTAGTGTACTGTATACTGTAATAAACAGAATAGAGGATATTAGCTCTAATATACATTACTTAGGTTTACATTATGGTTGGAGAGCTGGTCGCAAGTCCGAGTGGTCAGTAAATGAGTACGTCACTAAGTGAGGAGAGGCTGTACTTACAAATACAAATTTTTACATCTTTGTGGTACAAAAATAATATAGTTTACATGTAATTAAACATTGGTACAGTAGGGCCCCACTTATATGGCGGGTTAGGTTCCAGGCTGTCGCCGGAAAGCAGACATCGCCGGAAGGAAGAACTCCATTTTTTTCCATTTATAAATGCATATAAATGCCAGACAAGAAGTTTACACTAAATTATATTAAGTTAGTAATAGAACTAGGCATTAAAAACACACAAAGTAAAATACAGTCACAGTCACATTACTTATCTTAAAGAATTTGTAATCTTAATGTAGGGAGAGAGGTGAGTAGTACTTATTTGTAGGAAGGCAGGTGCAGGTAGCCCAGGTGTAGGTAGCACTGTCTCCCTGTCTCATACCTAATATACGATATTTAAAACATCCCAGAGAGGTAAAATGCACATACAGTACACTCATTATTTACCTTAAAATATGTGTAGTCTTAATATAGGAAGAGAGGTGACTAGTATTTATTTTATATTACGTTAATATACACATTTTCATTAATCCATCTATGATATTTTTTTCAAAATTATATAATAAACACGATGCATAACATATAAATAAGATAAATACACCCCACAGTAGAATAAATAAACATAAATGTGAGATGTGGTAGCAGACGACTTGCACAAGTGACGCCATATTAGAAATGATAATAATAACAATACTCACCGAGTCTCATTAAATGTCATATATTACGTTAATATACACATTTTCATTAATCCATCAATGATATTTTTTTCAAAATTATATAATAAACACGATACATAACATAAAAAGATGATAAATACACCCCACAATATAATAAATAAACATAAATATAAGATGTGGGAGCCACATAACTTGTACAAGTGACAGCAAGAATAACATTTTCTCTAATCTAACATAAAAGAAAATGTGTTACTGGGGGTAACTGTAGAAAATTATTCCTTTTGTATGTAAGTTTATTCAGGTATACACAAATACAGTTACATAGATTATCATACATAACAACATATGTGTAGAGAACCTAGGATAACCCAAAAAAGTCAGTGTGACTTATTTCCATTGCCTTCACTCAGAGCTTCATTTCTTCTCAAAATGATGTTACATGAGAATGGGAGTGTTCTTCTTTATTAATTCTACCGTATCAATGTAGAGACAACCTGTACACAATGTAACTTGTACACAAACCAGACGTGTACACTTCGTTTGTTTACAAAACTTACGTTCGCCTGGTTTGTTTACATAACTCTGCGCCTGTCCCCTCTCATGTACTCATTCTTTCTCTCTCTCATTTATTTGTTTTATCTCATTTACTTACTCCTGACCCTACATTAAGACTACAAATATTTTAAGTTAAGTAATGAGTGAACTGTATATACATTTTATCGCTCTGGGATGCTTAAATATCATAGAATATATGTGTGGGTGGGTTGGCCTGGTATGGTAGCCTGGCTGACTACCATACATACCACACTTGATTTTTTACAATAAATACTACTCATCTCACCCTATATTTTAAGGTAAGTAATGAGTGAACTGTATATACATTTTATCGCTCTGGGATGCTTAAATATCATAGAATAGTATGTGTGGGTGGGGTGGCCTGGTAAGGTAGCCTGGCTGATTACCATACATACCACACTTGATTTCTTACAATAAATACTACTTGTTTCACCCTAGATTAAGACTATAAATATTTTAAGGCAAGTAATGAGTGCACTGTGTGTGTATTGTACTTTTTTATTGTTTTTTGATGCCTGGTTCTATTGCTAACTTAATATATGTTAGTGTAAACTTGTTATCTAGTGTTTGTATGCATTTAAAAGTGGAAAAAAAGGGTGTTCCACTTTACGGCGGTTTCCGCTTTACGGCGGTAGCCTGGAACCTAACCTGCCGTATAAGTGGGGCCCTGCTGTACTTATTTGTAGGAAGTCAGGTGCAGGTAGCCCAGGTGTAGGTAGCACTGGCTCCCCGTCTCATATTTAATATACGATATTTAAAACATCCCAGAGAGGTAAAATGCACATACAGTACACTCATTTTTTACCTTAAAATATGTGTAGTCTTAATATAGGAAGAGAGGCGAGTAGTATTTATTTGTATAAAGTCAGTGTAGGTAGCCGGTAGGTGTAGCCTGGGCTACACCTACCGGCTACCTACACTGTGGTCCAGAGCCATATTATTAGTATCGACATACCTTGTTCACTGAATTTAATCATTTCTAACAACTACCTTTAGATGCTATCATAAACGAAGGTAGAAGTAATGAATAATTCATGCCGAAAATTGTAAACAAAAGCGGAGTGGGGGAGTGGCTGGGCCAAACGCAGATTCATACACGTTTTCTCTGATGGCTGAACAGAGAAAACGTAATGTTGTCCCTCCACCCGGCTCCACAAGTATTAGTATTATCAGAGCATATAAAATATGCAATAAATGCCAGACAACAAGTTTACACTAACTTACATTAATAGGCATTTTTAGTAGGCATTAAAAACACAATAAAAGGTAAGATACACACAGAGTACACTTATTACTTACCTTAAAATATTAATATTAATGTGTGAGAGGTGAGTGGTAGGGTGTTTATTGAATAAAATCAGAATGGCACACCATCATCCTCTAACTTGGCACTTAAAACAAGAGGCTTACAACTTCTCTTTTTATCACAGCTAACCTTAGACGCCATCGTCAATGAGAGCCAACTAGTTAACGAAAGAGTAAACGAGAGAGAGAAAGAGAGAACGAGATACAGAGTTGAGACAATGTAATAACACAAACTGAACAGGTAGTGGACGATCACTTGGTCAGGCGAAATGCGTATTAATATGTCTACTTTTAGCTCATTCACATCCATTTGTAAGAGTTTGTAAAACATTTACCTCAATATTTTTTTATTTTAATAATTACCTCACAATACAAATACTCTTACATTGTGTACAAGTTGTACGAGTTAGTTCAGAATAAACAAACAGCAACACACCATTTTTAGAGTGAATGAAGATAATAATATTAATAATAATAATAATAATATTATTATTATTATTAATAATAATATTATTATTATTATTATTATTATTATTAACATTATTATTATTATTATTATAAAAAGCACTAAACCCACAAGGGTCGTGAATTGCTATATACAGAGTAAAGGCATATGAAAAGAATATTTTTCTACAGTTATCCCCCAATGTTTGACTAGAGAAAACATAATTCTTCCAACACTACCTACACAGCTGCTTTGTAAACAAATCTCATATTTACATCAATTTTTATTCTGTGAGTGTATGTATCATGTTTATATGCTGTGTAATGGGTTTTATATATAATTTTGAGTAAAATATCATAGATGGATTAATGAAAATGCCTATATTGATGTAAAATAAGACATTTAGTGTGCCCAAGAGTGATTATTATTACGTAGTATTGGCGTCATGAGTAGAGAGAGACAGCGATTTTAATGTGTACCTGCACACCAGCACAGTGTGTAAGTATATTTAAGTACAGGTACACGTAAGTATAATTATCAGAGTACATATAAAATATGCAGTAACTTTAAAACACTTGAAATTTTGGAAAGTTTCCTGACATAATAGATGTGGTCACGGAAAATGTAAACAAACCAGGTGGGGTGCGCCGTATTTAAAAGACCGCTTGCCGTATAGCAGCAAATTTTGGTCATAATTTGACATCGCCGTATTAGCAGAATGCCATAAGGCGAAACGCCGTAAAGCGGGGCCTTACTGTACATTGTTAGGCACAAACGAAAGCTACTAATATACAGTGCATTTCTGGCAAACTAATCCTAATGCTTAACCCGTAAACGGTCCAAACGTATATATACGTTTTTTCAACATTTGAAAGTATGTAAAAAAATAGATCTTCTTTTTGTTTTTTTACATTTGAAAATGTGTAAAAAAACTTGGATCTACTTTTTTTTGTTATAATTGAAAATATGTAAAAAAAAACGGATGTCTACTTTTGTAACACTACACACGTGAACGTAGATCTGCTTGGACCGTTTACGGGTTAAAGGCTACTTAAGAATTAGATGTAAAACTATCAAGTAGAAACTTCTCATGCAGTTAACTACAATCATATGTATAAGATGATGATGATTATTATTATTATCACTTGTAGGAGTGAGGAAGAGCCAGTTGTGAGTGTGGGGGAAGTTCGTGAGGCAGTAGGTAAAATGAAAGGGGGTAAGGCAGCCGGGATTGATGGGATAAAGATAGAAATGTTAAAAGCAGGTGGGGATATAGTTTTGGAGTGGTTGGTGCTATTATTTAATAAATGTATGGATGAGGGTAAGGTACCTAGGGATTGGCAGAGAGCATGCATAGTTCCTTTGTATAAAGGCAAAGGGGATAAAAAAGAGTGCAAAAATTATAGGGGGATAAGTCTGTTCAGTATACCTGGTAAAGTGTATGGTAGAGTTATTATTGAAAGAATTAAAAGTAAGACGGAGAATAGGATAGCAGATGAACAAGGAGGCTTTAGGAAAGGTAGGGGGTGTGTGGACCAGGTGTTTACAGTGAAACATATAAGTGAACAGTATTTAGATAAGGCTAAAGAGGTCTTTGTGGCATTTATGGATTTGGAAAAGGCATATGACAGGGTGGATAGGGGGGCAATGTGGCAGATGTTGCAAGTGTATGGTGTAGGAGGTAGGTTACTGAAAGTAGTGAACAGTTTTTACGAGGATAGTGAGGCTCAAGTTAGAGTATGTAGGAAAGAGGGAAATTTTTTCCCAGTAAAAGTAGGCCTTAGACAAGGATGTGTGATGTCACCGTGGTTGTTTAATATATTTATAGATGGGGTTCTAAGAGAAGTAAATGCGAGGGTCTTGGCAAGAGGCGTGGAGTTAAAAGATAAAGAATCACACACAAAGTGGGAGTTGTCACAGCTGCTCTTTGCTGATGACACTGTGCTCTTGGGAGATTCTGAAGAGAAGTTGCAGAGATTGGTGGATGAATTTGGTAGGGTGTGCAAAAGAAGAAAATTAAAGGTGAATACAGGAAAGAGTAAGGTTATGAGGATAACAAAAAGATTAGGTGATGAAAGATTGAATATCAGATTGGAGGGAGAGAGTATGGAGGAGGTGAATGTATTCAGATATTTGGGAGTGG
The DNA here is from genome assembly GCF_038502225.1 of Cherax quadricarinatus. NCBI lineage: Eukaryota > Metazoa > Arthropoda > Malacostraca > Decapoda > Parastacidae > Cherax > Cherax quadricarinatus. The sequence continues at coordinate 11,669,152 of NC_091353.1, forward strand.
ACGTGTCAGCGGATGGGTCTATGAAAGATGAGGTGAATCATAGAATTGATGAGGGGAAAAGAGTGAGTGGTGCACTTAGGAGTCTGTGGAGACAAAGAACTTTGTCCTTGGAGGCAAAGAGGGGAATGTATGAGAGTATAGTTTTACCAACGCTCTTATATGGGTGTGAAGCATGGGTGATGAATGTTGCAGCGAGGAGAAGGCTGGAGGCAGTGGAGATGTCGTGTCTGAGGGCAATGTGTGGTGTGAATATAATGCAGAGAATTCGTAGTTTGGAAGTTAGGAGGAGGTGCGGGATTACCAAAACTGTTGTCCAGAGGGCTGAGGAAGGGTTGTTGAGGTGGTTCGGACATGTAGAGAGAATGGAGCGAAACAGAATAACTTCAAGAGTGTATCAGTCTGTAGTGGAAGGAAGGCGGGGTAGGGGTCGGCCTAGGAAAAGTTGGAGAGAGGGGGTAAAGGAGGTTTTGTGTGCGAGGGGCTTGGACTTCCAGCAGGGATGCGTGAGCGTGTTTGATAGGAGTGAATGGAGACAAATGGTTTTTAATACTTGACGTGCTGTTGGAGTGTGAGCAAAGTAACATTTATGAAGGGGTTCAGGGAAACCGGCAGGCCGGACTTGAGTCCTGGAGATGGGAAGTACAGTGCCTGCACTCTGAAGGAGGGGTGTTAATGTTGCAGTTTAAAAACTAGTGTAAAGCACCCTTCTGGCAAGACAGTGATGGAGTGAATGATGGTGAAAGTTTTTCTTTTTCGGGCCACCCTGCCTTGGTGGGAATTGGCCAGTGTGATAATAAAAATAATAAAAATTATTATTATTATTATTATTATTAAGGAGAGTGCTAAACCCATAGGGATTATATGGCATGTGTAGGGAGAGGGGGAATGATGGAAAGCATTCAGACTAAATTCAAGGAACTGGAGCACAGATCCAATTCCTTAGATCAAGAGTCCCTCACCAGGATCAAGAAACCTCCCTTGAGGGGATGTATAATACGAAAGGTAGCTAATGAACACGTTACAATTTTAAAAATAGGACTTATATTCTTCGTTTATTCAGACTTCCTACAACAAATATATTCACCACTCACTATCAGCTAAGGGCGAAAATATTTTAAGATAAATAATGTGCACGTACTGTATGTACATTTTTTAGGCCTAATTCTATTGCTCACTTAACCCTTTCAAAGTCCGTCCCATAGATCTATGGCTTTGAAGCCAGGGTCCAAGCCGTCAATCTACACCATGAGCTCAGCTCACTTAGATAACCTGTGAGTGGTAAATTTGGGCCTAGATATGAGAGACTACATCTATGTGGTAAGTGTGCACCACATAAAACAAATCCTACAGCATGCAGTGTATAACGAGAGAAAAATAACCGAGACTGTAATTTTGGATTAAAACAGAGATTTTGCAGTGTTTTTTTTTGTGTGTTTTTTACAGTTGTATTCATGATTTTTTGGTTTCATTTGATAGAATGGAAGATATATTACAGAAATAGAGATGATTTTGATTGGTTATAGTACAGTAGGGCCCCGCTTATACGGCGGGATAGGTTCCAGGCTATCGCTGGAGAGCAGACATCGCCGGAAAGCAGAATGCCATTTTTTCCTTTTATAAATGCATATAAATGCCAGACAACAAGTTTACACTAACTTATATTAAGTTAGTAATAGAACCAGGCATTAAAAACACAAAAAGTAAAATGCATACACAGTACATTCATTACTTAAGAGTATTTGTAATCTTAATGTAGGGAGAGAGGCGAGTAGTACTTATTTGTAGGAAGTCAGGTGTAGGTAGCCCTGGCTCCCTGTCTCATACTTAATATACGATATTTAAAACAGCCCAGAGAGTTAAAATACACATGCAGTACATTCACTATTTACCTTAAAATATGTGCAGTCTTAATGTAGGAAGAGAGGTGAATAGTATTTATTTGTAGGAAGTCAGTGTAGGCAGCCGGTAGGTGTAGCCTGCCTGGGCTACACCTACCAGCTACCTACACTGTGGCCCAGAGCCACATTATTAGTATCGACATACCTTGTTCACTGAATTTAATCGTTTCTAACAATTACCTTTAGATGCCATCATAAACGAAGGGAGAAGTAATGAATAATTCATGCCAAAAATTGTAAACAAAAGCAGAGTGGGGGAATGGCTGGGCCAAACGCAGATTCATACACGTTTTCTCTGATGGCTGAGCAGAGAAAACGTTATGTTATCCCTCCGCCCGGCTACCACACAGGTCCACAAGTATTATTATCAGAGCACATACAAAATATGCAATAAATGCCAGACAACAAGTTTACACTAACTTATATTAAGTTAGCAATAGAAATAGGCATTAAAAACACAATAAAAGGTAAGGTACACATAGAGTACACTTATTACAGTGGAACCTCTACTTGCGAGCGTGTCCACGTGCGAGTTTTTCCAAATATGAGCAGTCGATGGGTCGATTTTTTGCTTCCATACGCGAGCAAAATTTCCACAAGCGAGCAGACCTCAAGGCAGGTTCCTCGACACTGGTGAGGGGCTCTTGCTCTTGATCTCGGGAACTGTATCTTATTTGTTTGTTTATTGAAACTTGCGCAATGTATGATGGAAAGATGCTTCTTAATGTACACCAAAAATGAAAGAAATCTAAGCCTAAATAATGGAGTTCACTTCTCAGCAATTAGCCACCCCTCAGTGGTAATTTCGAATGGTTTTTATGGTTGTATTCTCGTTTTTTTGGTCTCATTTGATAGAATGGAAGATAAATTACAGAAATAGATATGATTTTGATTGCTTTCACGACGAAAAGTACCTTGAAATAGAGCTCAACCTAGGAGAAATGGTCCATTGCTTGGCTGTTTCAGTGTAAACAAATGACGTCACAGTAAATCTTATATTTTTTGTGTGAATAAAAATTACAAATAATTTATATAATAATAATAATAATAATAATAATAATATGTATAATAATAATATGGATAATAACAATATGTATAATAATAATAATAATAATAATATAGTATAATACAATAATAATAATAATATATGTATAATAATAATACATATATAATAATAATGTACTACAAATAATAATAATAGACAGTTTCAAAAGGCCATCACTAGATGGCAGTGTTTACCACAACAAAGAGGGAGCGGTTGTGGCTGCTTCCACCTGTTACATAATGACATATTTTATTCATTCTAGAGTATATATCGTGTTTCTATGTTATTTATATTGTCTGTTATGTCATATTAGATGAACTGTGATATATAAATAAGCCGTATAGATGATATTAGCAAAATTATTCATGAAGAATTTTGCCCGGTGTCCAGACAAACTCTCGTCCACCGCCGACCCCGCCCATACCACTACATGAATGACATATTTTATTCATTTTAGAGTATATATCAGGTTTCTATGTTATTTATATTGCTTTTTATGTCATATTAGATGAAGTGAGATAGATAAATAAGCCGTAGAGTTGATATTAGCGAAATTATTGAAGTACAGAATTCCACTGGAACGCATTACTTGCATTTCAATTAATTTAAATGAGGAAAATTGACTCTGCAAACGAGCAAATCCAGTTGCCAGCAAGGTCATGGAACGGATTAAACTCGCAAGTAGAGGTTCCACTGTACTTGCCTTAAAATATTAACATTAATGTGTGAGAAGTAAGTGGCAGGGTGTTTATTAAATAAAATCAGAATGGCACACCATCATCCTCTAACTTGGCACTTAAAGCAAGAGGCTTATGACTCCTCTTTTTATCACAGCTGAGCTTAGACGCCATCATCGAGAGCCAACTAGTTAACGAAAGAGTAAACGAGAGAGAACGAGATACAGAGTTCAGACAATGTAAAAACACAAACTGAACAGGTAGTGGGCGATCACTTGGTCAGGCGAAATAAATGCGTATTAATATGTGTCTACTTTTAGTTCATTCACGTATGTTTGTAAGAGTTTGTAAAACTTTTACCTCACAATATTTTTTATTATTATTATAATAATAACCTCACAATACAAATACTCTTACATTGTGTTCAAGTTAGTACAGAATAACAAACAGCAACATTCCCATTCTCATGCAGCACATCACTTTTAGAGTGAATGAAGATATTATTATTATCATAATAAAAAAGTGCTATACCCACAAGGGTCATGAATTGCTATATATAGAGTGAAGGCATACAAAAGGAATATTTTTCTAGTTATCCTCCAGTATTTGACTAGAGAAAACGTAATTTTCCGACATTACCTACACAGCTGCTTCGTCAACAAATCTCATATTTAGGTCAATTTTTATTCTATGAGTGTATGTATCATGTTTATATGCTATGTAATGTGTTTCTTACATAATTTTGAGGAAAATATCATAGATGGATTAATGAAAATGTCTATATTAATGTAAAATAAGACATTTAATGTCTTATTTTACATTAATATAGATATTTATTGACGTCATGAGTAGAGAGACTCTTAGCAATTTTAATGTGTACCTGCATACCAGCATAGTGTAAATATATTTAGGTACAGGTACACATAATTATAATTATCAGAGGACATAAAATACGCAATAACTTCAAAACACTTGAAATTTTGGAAAGTTTCCAGACATAATAGATATGGTCACGAAGAATGTAAACAAACCTGGTGGGGAGCGTCGTATTTAAAAGGCCGCTTGCCGTATAGCAAATTTTGGTCATAATTGGACGTTGCCATATTAGAGGAATGCCATAAGGTGAAATGCCGTAAAGCGGGGCCCTACTGTACTTAAAATGGCTTGAAACTGAGCTCAAAGTAGCAGAAATATTCAGTTTTTGCTGATGTTTAAGAGTAAACAAAAGACATCACGAGTCTAATAAGCATCAGCTGGTGGGTATAATATATCTTCATGAATGTGGTGATATTATTTATACAATTATTACAACATTGCATAACAGTAAATCATTTATTTTTTGGTGTGAATAAAAATTCTTTATGTGAATAAAAAATCAAACTGGAATTCATTTGTAAAGCCTGAAAACATAACTAATGAACAGAGTAAGTGTTATTTTAGTGCCAGGAATGCCTGCATTATTTATTCTGGAACCTATTTTGAAACTGGAATATAGTGGAACCTCTACTTACGAGTTTAATCTATTCCATGACCTTGCTCACATCTGGATTTGCTAGTTTGCAGAGTCAATCTTCCTCATTTAACCCCTTTCAGGGTTTCCAATGTACTAGTACGGCTTACACACCAGGGTTATTGACGTACTAATACGCCTAAATTCTAGCGCCTTCAAATCTAGCAAGAGAAAGCTGGTAGGCCTACATATGAAAGAATGGGTCTATGTGATCAGTGTGCACAGTATAAAAAAAATCCTGCAGCACACAGTGCACAATGAGAAAAAAAACTCCGACCGTGTTTTTGGTTTAAAACAGCGACTTTGCACTGTATTTTCGTATGCTATTTATGGTTGTATTCTAGTTTTCCTGGTCTCATTTTATAGAATGGAAGACATATTACAGAAATTGAGATGATTTTGATTGGTTTCACAATGAAAAGTACCTTGAAATTGAGCTCAAAGTAGCAGAAATGTTCGATTTTTGCCAAAGTTCAAAAGTACACAAATCATGCCAAGCGTCCAATACACATCAACTGGTGAGTCTAGTATTCTTTCACAAGTGCGCTGATATTATTTATACCATTTCTACACTAATGCAGTAGTCTGCATGACAGTAAATCTTCTATTTTTTATGAGAATAAAAATTCAAAGTGGAAAGCAAAAGAAATGTAAGAGGGGCCTGGGGACGTGACTAATGAACAGAGGAAATGTTATTTTAGTGCCAAGAATGTCTGCCTTGTTTATTCTGGACCCTATTTGGAAATTGGCATCTTTTGAAATTTGTGTGATATTGGCAAAATTGCCAATTTCTGACCACTTTTTTGGATAGTTGAAATCGGTAAATGGGTGGTTTCTTGTACTCATTAGATAGAAAAAATGGAGTTCTAGCGAAATAGTTATGATTTTTGTCGACTAGTACACTCGAATTGGCCGAAAATAGGGCTCAAATTGGGTGAAATCGCTGATGCGTAAACATCGTTGAGACCGCTAACTTCGCGAGAGCACAATTCCATAAATTTTCCATCAAATTTCATACTTTTGGTGTCATTATGATTGGGAAAAGATTCTCTATCTTTTCATCAGAATAAAATAATTTTTTTTTTTCCCGAAAAATTTTCGACCCTGAGAACAAGTTTAGAAGAGGGCCTCTCGACCCTGAAAGGGTTAAATTAACTTAAATGGAATTAATTTGTTCCAGTGGAATTCCAAGTACGAGAAAATACTTCAATAATTTCCTTAGTATCAGCTCTATGGCTTATTTATCTATCACAATTCATGTAATATGACATAATAAACAATATTAATACCACAGAAACATGATATATACACTAGAATGAATAAAATACATGTCATTACATAAGTGGGTAGTGGTGGTGACAGCGGCCATTGTTGTTGTTGGGGTTTATAAGGCCACCACAGCGGCCATTCCTGCTCCTGATAACAAACAAAAAAGTCAGAGTGACTTATAAGTGCTACTCTCTTAATGCTATACTTAATTGCTACATTTCTAATGCTACACTTCGCCACTGCTGCTTCATGATGTCTGTCACTGCTGCTTCATGTTGTCTGTCACTGCTGCTTCATGTTGTCTGTCACTGCTGCTTCATGTTGTCTGCCACTGCTGCTTCATATTGTCTGCCACTGTTGCTTCATGTTGTCTGTCACTGCTGCTTCATGTTGTCTGTCACTGCTGCTTCATGTTGTCTGTCACTGCTGCTTCATATTGTCTGTCACTGCTGCTTCATGATGTCTGCCACTGTTGCTTCATGTTGTCTGTCACTGCTGCTTCATGTTGTCTGTCACTGCTGCTTCATATTGTCTGTCACTGCTGCTTCATGATGTCTGCCACTGTTGCTTCATGTTGTCTGTCACTGCTGCTTCATGTTGTCTGCCACTGTTGCTTCATGTTGTCTGTCACTGCTGCTTCATGATGTCTGCCACTGTTGCTTCATGTTGTCTGTCACTGCTGCTTCATGATGTCTGCCACTGTTGCTTCATGTTGTCTGTCACTGCTGCTTCATATTGTCTGTCACTGCTGCTTCATATTGTCTGTCACTGCTGCTTCATGTTGTCTGCCACTGCTGCTTCATGATGTCTGCCACTGCTGCTTCATGTTGTCTGTCACTGCTGCTTCATGTTGTCTGTCACTGCTGCTTCATATTGTCTGTCACTGCTGCTTCATGATGTCTGCCACTGTTGCTTCATGTTGTCTGTCACTGCTGCTTCATGTTGTCTGCCACTGTTGCTTCATGTTGTCTGTCACTGCTGCTTCATGATGTCTGCCACTGTTGCTTCATGTTGTCTGTCACCGCTGCTTCATGATGTCTGCCACTGTTGCTTCATGTTGTCTGTCACTGCTGCTTCATGATGTCTGCCACTGTTGCTTCATGTTGTCTGTCACTGCTGCTTCATGTTGTCTGTCACTGCTGCTTCATGATGTCTGTCACTGCTGCTTCATGTTGTCTGCCACTACTCCTTCATGATGTCTGCCACTGCTGCTTCATGTTGTCTGCCACTGCTGCTTCATGTTGTCTGCCACTGCTGCTTCATGTTGTCTGCCACTGCTGCTTCATGATGTCTGCCACTGCTGCTTCATGTTGTCTGCCACTGCTGCTTCATGTTGTCTGCCACTGCTGCTTCATGATGTCTGCCACTGCTGCTTCATGTTGTCTGCCACTGCTGCTTCATGATGTCTGTCACTGCTGCTTCATGTTGTCTGTCACTGCTGCTTCATGTTGTCTGCCACTGCTGCTTCATGATGTCTGCCACTGCTGCTTCATGTTGTCTGCCACTGCTGCTTCATGATGTCTGTCACTGCTGCTTCATGTTGTCTGTCACTGCTGCTTCATGTTGTCTGTCACTGCTGCTTCATGTTGTCTGTCACTGCTGCTTCATGATGTCTATCACTGCTGCTTCATGTTGTCTGTCACTGCTGCTTCATGATGTCTGTCACTGCTGCTTCATGTTGTCTGCCACTGCTGCTTCATGTTGTCTGCCACTGCTGCTTCATGTTGTCTGTCACTGCTGCTTCATGTTGTCTGTCACTGCTGCTTCATGTCTGTCACTGCTGCTTCATGTTGTCTGTCACTGCTGCTTCATGTTGTCTGTCACTGCTGCTTCATGATGTCTGTCACTGCTGCTTCATGTTGTCTGCCACTGCTGCTTCATGTTGTCTGCCACTGCTGCTTCATGTTGTCTGTCACTGCTGCTTCATGTTGTCTGTCACTGCTGCTTCATGATGTCTGTCACTGCTGCTTCATGTTGTCTGTCACTGCTGCTTCATGATGTCTGTCACTGCTGCTTCATGTTGTCTGTCACTGCTGCTTCATGATGTCTGTCACTGCTGCTTCATGTTGTCTGTCACTGCTGCTTCATGATGTCTGTCACTGCTGCTTCATGTTGTCTGTCACTGCTGCTTCATGATGTCTGTCACTGCTGCTTCATGTTGTCTGCCACTGCTGCTTCATGTTGTCTGCCACTGCTGCTTCATGTTGTCTGCCACTGCTGCTTCATGTTGTCTGCCACTGCTGCTTCATGATGTCTGTCACTGCTGCTTCATGTTGTCTGCCACTGCTGCTTCATGTTGTCTGCCACTGCTGCTTCATGTTGTCTGCCACTGCTGCTTCATGTTGTCTGTCACTGCTGCTTCATGATGTCTGTCACTGCTGCTTCATGTTGTCTGCCACTGCTGCTTCATGTTGTCTGCCACTGCTGCTTCATGATGTCTGCCACTGCTGCTTCATGATGTCTGCCACTGCTGCTTCATGATGTCTGCCACTGCTGCTTCATGATGTCTGCCACTGCTGCTTCATGATGTCTGTCACTGCTGCTTCATGTTGTCTGTCACTGCTGCTTCATGTTGTCTGCCACTGCTCCTTCATGTTGTCTGCCACTGCTGCTTCATGTTGTCTGCCACTGCTGCTTCATGTTGTCTGTCACTGCTGCTTCATGTTGTCTGCCACTGCTGCTTCATGATGTCTGCCACTGCTGCTTCATGATGTCTGCCACTGCTGCTTCATGTTGTCTGCCACTGCTGCTTCATGTTGTCTGCCACTGCTGCTTCATGTTGTCTGCCACTGCTGCTTCATGTTGTCTGCCACTGCTGCTTCATGTTGTCTGCCACTGCTGCTTCATGTTGTCTGTCACTGCTGCTTCATGTTGTCTGTCACTGCTGCTTCATGTTGTCTGCCACTGCTGCTTCGTGTTGTCTGCCACTGCTCCTTAATGTTGTCTGCCACTCCTGCTTCATGATGTTTGTCACTGCTGCTTCATGATGTCTGCCACTGCTGCTTCATGATGTCTGCCACTGCTGCTTCATGATGTCTGCCACTGCTGCTTCATGATGTCTGCCACTGCTGCTTCATGATGTCTGCCACTGCTGCTTCATGATGTCTGCCACTGCTGCTTCATGATGTCTGCCACTGCTGCTTCATGATGTCTGCCACTGCTGCTTCATGTCTGCCACTGCTGCTTCATGTCTGCCACTGCTGTGTCATGATGTCTGCCACTGCTGCTTCATGATGTCTGCCACTGCTGCTTCATGATGTCTGCCACTGCTGCTTCATGTCTGCCACTGCTGCTTCATGTCTGCCACTGCTGTGTCATGATGTCTGCCACTGCTGCTTCATGATGTCTGCCACTGCTGCTTCATGATGTCTGCCACTGCTGCTTCATGATGTCTGCCACTGCTCCTTCATGATGTCTGCCACTGCTGCTTCATGATGTCTGCCACTGCTGCTTCATGATGTCTGCCACTGCTGCTTCATGATGTCTGCCACTGCTGCTTCATGATGTCTGCCACTGCTGCTTCATGATGTCTGCCACTGCTGCTTCATGATGTCTGCCACTGCTGATTCATGTCTGCCACTGCTCCTTCATGTTGTCTGCCACTGCTCCTTCATGTTGTCTGCCACTGCTCTTTCATGTTGTCTGCCACTGCTCCTTCACGTTGTCTGCCACTGCTCCTTCACGTTGTCTGCCAAAGCTCCTTCATGTTGTCTGCCACTGCTGCTTCATGATGTTTGCCACTGCTGCTTCATGTCTGCCACTGCTGCTTCATGTCTGCCACTGCTGCTTCACGATGTCTGCCACTGCTGCTTCATGATGTTTGCCACTGCTCCTTCATGTCTGCCACTGCTCCTTCATGTCTGCCACTGCTCCTTCATGATGTTTGCCACTGCTGCTTCATGATGTTTGCCACTGCTGCTTCATGATGTCTGCCACTGCTGCTTCATGATGTCTGCCACTGCTGCTTCATGATGTCTGCCACTGCTGCTTCATGATGTCTGCCACTGCTGATTCATGATGTCTGCCACTGCTGATTCATGTCTGCCACTGCTCCTTCATGTTGTCTGCCACTGCTCTTTCATGTTGTCTGCCACTGCTCCTTCACGTTGTCTGCCACTGCTCCTTCACGTTGTCTGCCAAAGCTCCTTCATGTTGTCTGCCACTGCTGCTTCATGATGTTTGCCACTGCTGCTTCATGTCTGCCACTGCTGCTTCATGTCTGCCACTGCTGCTTCACGATGTCTGCCACTGCTGCTTCATGATGTCTGCCACTGCTCCTTCATGTCTGCCTCTGCTGCTTCATGATGTTTGCCACTGCTGCTTCATGATGTCTGCCACTGCTGCTTCATGTCTGCCACTGCTGCTTCATGATGTCTGCCACTGCTCCTTCATGTCTGCCACTGCTGCTTCATGATGTTTGCCACTGCTGCTTCATGTCTGCCACTGCTGCTTCATGATGTCTGCCACTGCTGCTTCATGATGTCTGCCACTGCTGCTTCATGTCTGCCACTGCTGCTTCATGTCTGCCACTGCTGCTTCATGTCTGCCACTGCTGCTTCATGTCTGCCACTGCTGCTTCATGTTGTCTGCCACTGCTCATTCATGTTGTCTGCCACTGCTCCTTCACGTTGTCTGCCACTGCTCCTTCACGTTGTCTGCCACTGCTCCTTCCTGTTGTCTGCCACTGCTGCTTCATGTCTGCCACTGCTCCTTCATGTTGTCTGCCACTGCTCATTCATGTTGTCTGCCACTGCTCATTCATGTTGTCTGCCACTGCTCCTTCACGTTGTCTGCCACTGCTGATTCATGTTGTCTGCCACTGCTCCTTCCTGTTGTCTGCCACTGCTGCTTCATGTCTGCCACTGCTCCTTCATGTTGTCTGCCACTGCTCATTCATGTTGTCTGCCACTGCTCATTCATGTTGTCTGCCACTGCTCCTTCACGTTGTCTGCCACTGCTGATTCATGTTGTCTGCCACTGCTCCTTCCTGTTGTCTGCCACTGCTCCTTCATGTTGTCTGCCACTGCTGCTTCATGTTGTCTGCCACTGCTGCTTCATGTCTGCCATTGCTGCTTCATATGTTGTCTGCCACTGCTCCTTCATGTTGTCTGCCACTGCTCCTTCATGTTGCCTGCCACTGCTCCTTCATGTTGCCTGCCACTGCTCCTTCATGTTGTCTGCCACTGCTCCTTCATGTTGTCTGCCACTGCTCCTTCATGTTGTCTGCCACTGCTCCTTCATGTTGTCTGCCACTGCTCCTTCATGTTGTCTGCCACTGCTCCTTCATGTTGTCTGCCACTGCTCCTTCATGTTGTCTGCCACTGCTCCTTCACGTTGTCTGCCACTGCTCCTTCACGTTGTCTGCCACTGCTCCTTCACGTTGTCTGCCACTGCTCCTTCACGTTGTCTGCCACTGCTCCTTCACGTTGTCTGCCACTGCTCCTTCACGTTGTCTGCCACTGCTCCTTCACGTTGTCTGCCACTGCTCCTTCACGTTGTCTGCCACTGCTCCTTCACGTTGTCTGCCACTGCTCCTTCACGTTGTCTGCCACTGCTCCTTCACGTTGTCTGCCACTGCTCCTTCACGTTGTCTGCCACTGCTCCTTCACGTTGTCTGCCACTGCTCCTTCACGTTGTCTGCCACTGCTCCTTCACGTTGTCTGCCACTGCTCCTTCACGTTGTCTGCCACTGCTCCTTCACGTTGTCTGCCACTGCTCCTTCACGTTGTCTGCCACTGCTCCTTCACGTTGTCTGCCACTGCTCCTTCACGTTGTCTGTCACTGCTCCTTCACGTTGTCTGCCACTGCTCCTTCATGTTGTCTGCCACTGCTCCTTCATGTTGTCTGCCACTGCTCCTTCATGTTGTCTGCCACTCCTGCTTCATGTTGTCTGCCACTCCTGCTTCATGTTGTCTGCCACTCCTGCTTCATGTTGTCTGCCACTCCTGCTTCATGTTGTCTGCCACTCCTGCTTCATGTTGTCTGCAACCTCTGCTTCATGTTGTCTGCCACTCCTGCTTCATGTTGTCTGCCACTCCTGCTTCATGTTGTCTGCCACTCCTGCTTCATGTTGTCTGCCACTCCTGCTTCATGTCTGCCACTCCTGCTTGATGATGTTTGCCACTGCTGCTTCATGTCTGCCACTGCTGCTTCATGATGTTTGCCACTGCTGCTTCATGGTGTCTGCCACTGCTGCTTCATGGTGTCTGCCACTGCTGCTTCATGGTGTTTGCCACTCCTGCTTCATGTTGTCTGCCACTGCTCCTTCATGTTGTCTGCCACTCCTGCTTGATGATGTCTGCCACTGCTGCTTCATGTCTGCCACTGCTGCTTCATGATGTTTGCCACTGCTGCTTCATGTCTGCCACTGCTGCTTCATGATGTTTGCCACTGCTGCTTCATGGTGTCTGCCACTGCTGCTTCATGGTGTCTGCCACTGCTGCTTCATGGTGTTTGCCACTCCTGCTTCATGGTGTCTGCCACTGCTGCTTCATGGTGTCTGCCACTGCTGCTTCATGGTGTCTGCCACTGCTGCTTCATGGTGTCTGCCACTGCTGCTTCATGGTGTCTGCCACTGCTGCTTCATGGTGTCTGCCACTGCTGCTTCATGGTGTCTGCCACTGCTGCTTCATGGTGTTTGCCACTGCTACCCCATGTTGTCTGCCACTGCTACCTCATGATGTCTGCCACTGCTGCTTCATGATGTCTGCCACTGCTGCTTCATGTCTGCCACTGCTGCTTCATGTCTGCAATTGCTACCTCATAATGTCTGCCACTGCTGCTTCATGATGTCTGCCACTGCTGGTTGATGTTGTCTGCCACTGCTGGTTGATGTTGTCTGCCACTGCTACCTCATGATGTCTGCTCCTACTTTTACTAGCACGTTGAAAAGCTTTCCAATATGTGAAGGTTGAAGGGCAGTGCTAATCGGACAGGTATTGGATGGTGACATCATTTGTTAACTCTTGAACATCGCCAAAGAATCCAACATTTCTGCTACTTTGAGCTCAATTTCAAGGTACAGTGGAACCTCAAAGTTCGAACATATCACTTATCAAACTCTTTGCCTTTTGACCACTTTTTTCGAACCAACTTTATCCCTATTATCGAACTCGCCCCTACTTTCGAACCGCCAGGTACCGGACCTGTCCGGCAGCCCGCTCTCTCCGCATCCCCGCACAGGTGCCATGAGCCAGTCTGACTTTGTTGATGCTTGAGTGAACACTAACCTGCGGTCTCATTCAAACATTTTA